>NW_006283544.1:2621505-2661430 GCF_000327345.1 Myotis davidii
CTCTATATTTCCTAAGCTTGTAAGTCTATTTCCCTCATGGAGTTAAGAAAATTTTCTGTCATTATTTCTTCAAATAGGTTTTCAATATCTTGCTCTCTCTTCTCCTTCTGGAACCCCCATAAACGTGAACGTTTATACACTTGAGGTTGTCCCAGAGGCTCCTTACACTATCTTCATGTTTTTGGATTTTTTTTCCTTTTTGCTCTTCTGATTGAATGTTTTTTGCTTCTTCATATTCCAAATTGTTGATTTGATTATCAGAATCCTCTACTCTACTGTTGAATCTCTGTAAATCATTATTTATTTCAGTTAGTTTGTGCTTAATTTCTGTATGCTCCTTTTTCATGTCTTTGAAATCTCACTAAGTTCCTTGAAAGTCTCACTAAGTCCCTTGAAACTCTAAGTAAATCCCTTGAAGCTCTCATTAATATCCTTGAGTAAACTTATACTTATAACCATTATTTTAAACTCTTTGCTTGCTTCAATTTCTTTCATCTGTGACCTATTTCTTTGTCTCCAAATTTTAGCTACTTTCCTTTGTTTGTTTCTATGTATTAGATACAGCTTCTATGTCTCCTGGAATTGGTAGAGTAGCCTTGTGTAGTAGATGTCCTGTAGGACCCAGTGTCTCAGACTCCCCTGAGGCTCAGTCACCTGAACTAGGCACTCTAGGTGCACCCCAGTGTGCTGTGTGCACAGTCTTGTTGTAATTAAGCCTTGATTACTATTGGCATGACTGGGAGGAATTGACCTCCAGACCAATTGGCTGTGAGGACCAGCTGTGACTACAATGGAAGAGCTGCTGTGCAGGAGATACCCCATATGGAGCAGAATTGTGTTCAGTATGGTTTTGGTGCTCACCGAGTCTGCACCCTGAGAGTGTCACTGGTGGATGTGTAGAGTTGTAATCGGGTATTGTCTGAAGCTGTCCACTGGGTGCATTGGCTCTACAGCTTCCAGGAAGATGCAAAGTCAGCCACTGCCTGGGGCCACCTGGCAGGAGCTACAGAGAGGTCTGCAGATAGCTGCTATTTGTTTGGGCATGGATGTACTCAGGCAAGGCCCAGCTATAAAGCAAGGCAAGCTAGTGCTGGTTCCAAGTCTTGGGCCTTTTACTAATAGATTTGGAGCATGCTGATACTAGCTGCTGCTTGTTTGAGAGATTTTAGTGAAGTCTGAAGCCTGAGGCAGGACAGGAAATTCATATGGAAAAGCTGCTGCAAATAGCTTGAGTGGGACTGCAAATTGGATGGGGCAGGGTCTCATGGAATCATCAGAGAGGAGCAAACAGTGTAGGCCATGCTGATGTAAACTCAGATAAGGGTGTCAGTCAGCTCTGTGATGCAGGAAGTCCCAGCAGAACAATGTCCCCTGTGAGCATTCCAGTCTGGGAGAAAGCTGCTCCTGAGTATCTGCCCAATGCCAGATAATCCAGTTCCTCCCTGTATGTCCCTTCCCCCTGCCCCTCAAGCCTCTACCCCAGCTCTGGAACTCAAAGGGAGAAAGTCCATGTAAGTTCATGTGCTGGCCCTTTAAGAGGAATTGCTGGGTCTCCAGCAGCCTAGCAGCCTGCCTGTCACTCAGCCACACTTCCTGCTGGTTTTTACAGCCTGAAGTTACAGGGTCTTCTCTCCCAAGCTCTGGAACCCTGGACTTGGGGGCTGGTGTAGGGCTAGGACCCCTTACTTCTCACAGGAGGTCTTGGGGATATCGCTCCCTATTAAAAAAAAACTCACAAAAAACCACCACATGTGGGTGTTGGATCAGCCCATTCCAGGCCTCCACCCCTCCTACCAGTCTTGGTGTTGCTTCTTCTTTACTTCTCTAGTTTTAAGGTCTTCCAGTCAGCCAGATTTTAGGCAGTTCTGGATGATGATTCTTCTGTATTTTAGTTGTAATTTTGATGTGGCTACGGGAGGTGGCGAATACCAGTATTTACCTATGCCACTATCTAGGTTCTCCCCTCCCCTCAGAAACATCTAATCTTAGAAAAGGAGAATAGAGTGTAAACTTTGGCTTTTGGCAGATAGTGTGAACTGAAAAATAGTTATTTGTTTTAGAGAAAAACGGCAAAGTACAAAACAACAGGATTCAAAAGAGAGAATCTTCCTATACCACCTAGAGCCCATACAGGATACACTGGCAGCAGGATGTTCCTTCCCTTCGCTGGATAAAGAATGTTTCTGTTCCAGCTTGATAGGTGCCACATGACAACTCCCTCTCCTCCCCAGATGCCACAAAGACTGACACAATAATATTTACTTTAGGGTAAGTATTTAATTTTGCAGGAATAAATTAAGGTACAAAATTAGGAATAGTTAGCATTGCTCTAATTAGAAATCAAATTACTTATGAAGTCATTCACAGAAAACATGTCTTTCAAATTAGGACATTCCATTAATAGGAAGAATCATTTCACTCTGAAATGTTTGAAGTATTAGGTAGATTCTCTAAACTGCTAATGGTACTTGATATCTACCACCTAGTTTCATTGTTCTTTAAGGGCTCCTAGTCGATTCACTCACCAGACAAGGAAAGATGAGGTTTCCCCATATCTACCATAGTTACGATGGGGACCCCAAATTTCCATTGTGAATATTTCTTTTTGTGGCATCCTTTTGACAATTACTTGCTCAGACTCCATTTGTTTGTACTTGTTAATGTAGTCAATTCAATCCAGCAAACATTTATTGAGCATTATTATCAGGCTCTAGGGGACATAAAGATAAATAAGACTTGATTTTTATATTCACAGAGCTGATCACCATGTAGATTGTCTTATAAATGCCATTATCATGGAATGTATGCTGTTGTAGTTTTGTTTTTCTCCTCAACTAGGGTGTAGGCTCCTTGAAAGCAAAGGTCTTTTCTTAATTATCTTTGTGTGTAATACCTGTGCAATTCCTAGGCAGGAAACCATAGTAGGATTCTAGGAGAGAAGAACAAATTCACCAGCCACTTTCTATCATGACCCGAGCCCCGCCATGTGGCTTTCCTACTTGGAGGAAAACATGGCATCCTCAGCCAAGATATGGAGGTGGAAAGAGGAGCCCTGAGAAAAATGCCACACCTTCTCTCAACCTCAGGAAAAAAATGCCCATAATTTAAACTTTCATTTTTTTTGTTAAAATATAAGCCATGAATGTTTACAGTTGTTGGGTTTTTTGTTTGTTTGTGTTTTGTTTTGCAGCATTTTGTCTCCTGAGACAGACTGCCATGACTACCAATTGATAACGTCAGCAATAAGGACACTTACATGTATCAGGTACTGTTCTCAGAACTCACAAATATTAACTTAATATTAATAACAAGGCTATGAGGTAAGCTCGTATTTTAGATCTGAGCAAACTGAGGCACAGAGAGATTCAATAATATCCTCAAAGTCACACAATCTTAAAGGAGAGTAAGTATAATAATGACAGTACCTCATCCTTTGGCATTGTGATTTCTTGTCTGCAAACATCATCATTTGGGAGTTCAGGCTTCTGGGCTCAGGCTGAAACATTTGGATCACTGACTCAATTCCACTTTTATTATAAACTATACCTTCTGAGGACAAGAGGCCGCAAATAAACCATGGCTCTCCCCTGTGTGCCCCCTGGTGCACTTCAATTACCCTGTTGGTGTGTATGACTATTGGTTTACTATGCATGCCTACAGTAGACGGAAGCTTCATGAGGCATGTGTCTCCAATGCCAACACAGTCCCTGGTCCACAGGTGACAATTGAATGAATCTCCATTCTACAAATGAGTAAACTGAGACCTGGAGAGATGGTAAATGACTTGTCCAAGCTTACACAACTCAAAGGAGCTAGACCAGCGGTTCTCAACTTATAAGTCATGTCCCCTTTGGGGGTCAAACGACCCTTTCACAGGGGTCGCCTAAATACATCCTGCATATCTGATATTTACATTACGATTCATAACAGTAGCAAAATTACAGTTATGGAGTAGCAACGAATATAATTTTATGGTTGGAGTTCACCACAGCATGAGGAACTGTATTAAAGGGTTGCAGCATTAGGAAGGTTGAGAACCACTGAGATAGACTAAGGAAAGTGTTGAGTCTTGTGCTTCCCAACTTTGAAGCCCATTATCTATCTCCTACCACATTTTATATTATCTACCCATGAATGAAAGTACTGATTTCCTAAATGGTGTCATTTCAGTCTTTACAGAATGCAAGTGATTATATATATATATGATGCTACAAGACAAATTGAAGTATCTTTTGCCTTATTGAGGTTGTAGCAACATTTGTATTTAGTAAATGTTCTTTTTTTTTTACATCCCATATTGAAGTTCTGAGAGTTTTAAAAATACTTCCACTCAAATACCTCAGGCTGCAGTTTTATTTAAATGTTATAGAGTTCTCTTATTCTTTATAATGTTTTAGTTTATAACAGGGTATTTCACCTTATAATAAGTATTTGAGGAATTGAATTAAAAAGAAGGAAGCAAAGACTTATTTATGTTTAACATATTGTTGGTGAACAAAAGGCATAATGCTGGCACTTGGGGTTGATTAATCAGTCTGCTTTTTTCTTTTATGGGAGCCATTTTTATTTCTGAAATGATATTCTTAATAAGGGCATAGCAAAAAAATATCATATCACCAGTCTTTCTATTAATGGCTTAGGAATAATTTAAATATACAACAGCACAGTATTACATTGCTAAACTTTATTTAATGATGACTATTTAGAAAATATGTTATTAGGTTCAGTTAAAGTCTAAGCTGAAGAATTCTCCTCTGGAAGACATTTCCTGATTAGACCTGAATTGTTTACCTATGTCACCACAAAGACAATGCTAATGCTGATTAAAGCAATTAAAACTTCCCTTTGTTTGCAGAAAGAGATGTACCCAGATATAGCTTTTTGTTTGTAGACATCTTAATAAGCACTAGCAGGCTGAAATGAGATCTGTCATCAGTTATATTTTTCTCTTAGACAAACTGTCTACTTCCCATACATATTAAGCAAGATTTGTTACCAAAGCTTCCTTATATTTCTATTTGTTGTTATGAAATGGTAAGTGTAGAAATAACACTAGATCTATCAATTTGATAATATAATGCAATACATCTGGCAGCTGAACAGGGAGAAAATGTAATGACATATTTGGCAGAGTGAATGGTTTTTATTATGAGTTCTTTCATTCTTTTTTAAAAAATACAATTGTGCCATTTGTTGCAGACTAATGTCAAGGAATATAAAGTATTATTGGGGATAGGGAATTTAGCTTTTGTAGAACATAAATTGACTGCCATGTAAATATAACCATCAGTTTTATTGCTTGTTAAACATATATTTACTGAAATGACTTGAATAGGAAAGTTTGCTGAAGGGAACCATGCCTACTTTTAGCTATATATTGCTGAATTCTTTTATGGATTTGGCTTTTCATACTAACAATTTTACATTAAACTCTACTGTAGAATATTGTAAATGTAAGAACTAATTCTCTAAATATGTGGGATAATCAATCCTAAAAAATCACTAGGGCAAATAAAATTTTATTTGCTTTAATAACAATATTAAGCCACCATTTTTAAGGAAGAGAACTATTTAGTAGTGCAAAGGAACATCCTTAATTTATTCATTCACTCCAAAGTTCATAAAACTTTTCTTGACCACTATGTGTCAGGCATTGGGCTGGCTTCTGGGGCCATAAATTTGAGTCATGAGAAGCTCAGTCTTGTTGGAGAGACACACACAGATACTCTGCTGGGCATTAAAATAGGGAAGCTTACAGTGTATGCCCATAAAACATATATCAAAATAAGGTAAGACATTATAATAACTGTTCTGTTTCATTTTGTTTGTTTTTTGTTAATCCTCACCCAAGGATATTTTTTCCCATTGATTTTTAGGGAGAGTGGAAGGAAGGTAGGAGGGGGAGAGGGAGAGAGAGAGAGAAACATTGTTGTGAGAGATACATAGATTGGTTGCCTCACACACCCACCCAGACCAGGGTCGAGATCGAACCTGCAACCTAGGTACCTGCCCTTAACCAGGAATCAAACCGGACACCCCTTAGTCCTTGGGCCGACATGCTGAACCATACCTGCTAGGGCTACAATAAGAAAGTTTTTAATTTCATTTCCATTTCTTGGAAATAAAAGATAATGGGTATGAAGTAATACATTATAATACTTGATTGCCTATGACCTGGAGAAGGTTAAATGTGTTACTTGGAAAGTATCATAGGGCTGTCTGTGTGGGGATGGTTTTAGCTTTGAATTCAAAATAGAAGACAGTCTGCCTTGTATATAGATTTTGAAACGGCCATCAGAATCCAGTCACTGATAAAAAATACTGAGCATAGTGAGGCATAGAAAGTATCCACATTACATACGCATTTGCAGAGTTAAAAAAGAAAAATTATGTGACACAAGTTGGTCCTTAAAGCAAGTGGACAGCTCAGCCTGAAAAGGATGGAATTAGGTGAAGCTCAAGAACACAATACAATCTGTCCCTGAAACAGTCCACGTAGACTGGACAACCAGAGAAAGTTATCGTATCTTTTCATGAGAAGAAATGAAAGATAATTATTCGAGCTCAGTGGTCAGCTTTCTCAGTTTTTTGAGTATAATCATGCAGAACAGTTGTATAATAATTTCAGAACAGGAGTTCCCTGATTCTCAACAATTTTTTAAATCCTCACCTGAGGGTATGTTTTGATGTGAAAAAGAAACATTGATCAGTTGCCTCCCATACGAGACAGGGCATGGAACCCACAACCTAAGTATGTGCCTTGACCAGGAATCTAACCCACAACTTTTTGGTTCATGGGACAAAGCTCCAACCAACTGAGCCACCCAGCCAGTGCTCAGCAATTATTTTGTTATCTTTATAAAATCCCTAGGGACCTAAACGATCAGCACATAGACATCTGGAGATGAGTGATCTTCCCTTGTATGAGAGTCCAGATTCCATGTGCCAGCTGTGACAAGTCAGAAAAATGGTCACCAGTCTAGAGTTTTGTAAAGGGCTTATTTCTCTTTTAGCGTGTCACACATTTCTGTTGCGTAACAGAAAATGAAGGTGATATATAGCATTTATCTGATTTTCTTAATCAGATAAATAGTCTTTCTGAAAAATTCAATTTCCCACACAAGCTTTATGATGAAATGCACATAAATGCTGCACGGAAAGCAGGATGGAAACAGGTGGTGTCCTACCTGTCCCACCATTGCTTAATCACAGACAAGGTACTTACCACCCTCAACCTCAAGGTGATCACCTGAAAATTGAAGCAAATAAAACTGAATTCTACCTTACATGCTGCAGTCAGGAGTCAATAAAAATAACATTGGTTCATTTCTTATACTCATATTTTTAAAATATATTTTATTGATTTTTTATAGAGAGGAAGGGGGAGGGATAGAGAGTTAGAAACATTGATGAGAGAAACATCGATCAGCTGCCTCCTGCACATTCCCTACTGGGTATGTGCCCCCAACCAAGGTACATGTCCTCGATCAGAATTGAACCTGGGACCCTTCAGTCCGCAGGCCGACACTCTATCCACTAAGCCAAACCGGTTAGGGCTCTTATACTCATTTTTGAGCATAAAATGATTAAATAGTATAAAGTACTATTTAAGTGAAAAAAACATACCTTGAAAACTAAAATTATGAGTTGCTTCTACAGGAAAAATGTTACTTCTACAGGAACAATTTCACTGTCACAGTCATTATTTCTAAAACCAGGGATAGTAGAGTTGAGTTATAAATTAGATGAAATTATATATGCAAACATCTAGGGAAGTCCCTGGAAGTTGTGCAATCTCTTTAATGTTATTGATTTAAACTGAATATAAATTTACTAGAAATATAATATACATACATCTCATTTTAAAATGCAAATTTCCCTTAGAGCATCCAAGTCATTGTTCACTGGTAAATATCTTTTAGGTTTCTATCAAAATTAAAGAAGAAAAAGAAGGCAGTTAGGAGAAACAAGCTTAATATCCATTATAGAGAATGGATATTAGAGAGAATGGATACAACTTATGGTTCATATAAAAAATACCAAACGAATGTTGAGAGTTATAATGGATATGTGATAAATATCTAAGTGGAAAAAAGCAGGTTCCAAAACAGCGTGTGTCAACCGATCCCAGTTTCAGAGCAAGAAGGGGTTATAAGTGTGTGTGTGTGTGTGTGTGTGTTATTTATGTATTAAAAAACAGAATATTAATAGTGCTTATTTCTGAAGGATGACTTTTATTTTCTATTCATATTATCTAAAAGTTTTACAGTGAGCTTGCCCTATATTTATAATTTTTAAAAGACTTTGTGTTTTTAAAAGTAGTTCTGTGATAAATTACTAAGTAGCCTTCTGCAAATAAATGGTTAATAGAAATAGTCTTCCTTAATTACCATCTACATAGCTATATAAACAAGAAATAAAGTTGTAATTTAAAATTGTGAAATACATTATTCTTGTTTATTAAATTTTATAAGAACCTTCATTGAAGATATTTTTGAGGTAAGTGGTTTGAAGAGTTTTGACTGCCATGTTCACCAAAAACCACAGAGTTCTAAAAAGATTTAGAATATTTAAAAATTAATTGTTTAGTTTTGCTAGACAAATAATAAAGATATTAAGAATTTAAGTGTATTATTTTCCCCTGATTTAATCACAGACCTAATTTGATAAAGAGGTCAGTACTTGAAACATTTAAGCAAATATCAAAATGGTAGTGGATATTTATAGAACTAAATTAGATGTTAAACAAATAGAAATTATAATTTAGAGAGCAAAAAGACAGGATATTTATAACTTGTTGAGTACAGTAGGAATCTTTTACATTTACTGGAAAGTGTTTGGTTTATTTTAATTGTCTTTATAAAATATAAGCCACTTGGGATACCTAATAAAATATTTATTTTTACTGGAATTATGGAGATTTTAGGTAAGCTTTACGAATATTATAAGCATACTATTCTGAGTTTTCTTCACTGCAGAAAAAATTTGATAGGAATTGTAATGAAGTAATGTTGAATTAATGAACACTGGGGTTGAATTGCTTTGTCACAGCTCCTGAGCCTAAAGTTCCATTCATTCCTCCAAGGAAAGTTCTTGGATTTGTCATAGTTATCATTGGATATTGATGTAGTCCGAAAAGAAAGCTACAACTTAAGGCTGTAGTTACAGCATTATTTTATTCTCTACTAGAGGCCCAGTGCACAGCATTCGTGCACTGGGGGGGCGGGGGGCGTTCCTCAGCCTGGCCTGCACCTTCTCACACTCTGGGACCCCCAAGGGGGATGTCTGCCAGCTTAGGCCCAGTGGAACCCCAGTTGGCCTAAACTGGTAGTCAGACATCCCCCTTGAGGTCCTTAGTGTTGCTACAGAGGAGGGAGAGGCTTCCGCCACCACCACTGCGCTCGCCAGCCATGAGCTTGGGTTCTGGCTGAGCAGCACTCCCCCTGTGGGGGAGCTCACTGACCACCAGGGGGGCAGCTCCTTCATTGAGCATCTGCCCCCTGGTGGTCAGTGTGCATCATAGTGACTGGTCATTCTGCTGTTCGGTCAATTCGCATGTTAGGGTTTTATTATATAGGACGATCAGGACAGAGAAGTCACACTGTAAGCACATTGACCTTGCACAATTTCAGTATGCCAGGCAACCACCTCATTCAGTGTCCAACGGTATTACAGGCTACGTATTGGACATACCATAAATTATAAAATATCCTACTTTATGTAGGACTTAAGATATTTCAAAGATAATTTAGACTATAGGCAACATTTACTGCATGTAATCCTAACATCTGAGTAAGATGTTACTCTACTGAGTAATCTCTTCGAAGCTTTGTGTTAGCCTTAAGCAAATTCTATTGCCCCCCAGAAAATCATTTGTCAACAATGAGACTTTCACTTTCAGTATAGACAGCTTGTGAGTTTATTCTATTGAAGGTAAATAGTACAAATGGAGGTAACTACTAGGAAGAGTATAGAAAGAACAGTAGACCCTACCTCAGAGGACATGGCAAAAGGTTTTGCCTTGGGAGAGAAACGAATATAATATTATAAGTTGACTGTAATTGAAAAGTAAAAGAGATTTTAATTTTTTAAAAAATTTTAAGTAAAAAAAAAGAAAGAGAAAGAAAGAAACTACTGGAACCTAATATGGATCTTTCAACACATTCTCCATTTATTAGGGGGAAGGAAACTGAGCTGTCTACAGAAGGGGCTTGAGCGGTTGGAAGAGCCCACCCTATGAATTGAAAACAGAATTTGAGAAATACTTTTTTAGCATGTCAGGAAGGTTAAACAGAAGTTACTCAAAGCTTCCTTAAACCTCAATCATTCAAGTTACTTTGCATTTCTGGAAGTTGGGAGGCAGCAGTTAATCCTTCTGAATCTTAACACTTTCTAGGTTAAGTGCCTTTCTAGACACTAATATTGGCTAGAGAATGAACCTAGGCTTAAAAAAAAATCTGTGAGAATGCAACTTGATGAGCTAAAACAAAGTAATTTATCAATATTTTATTTAAGCATCTGGGGAGGTAGAAACTAGACTACATATCAGGAGCAAGAGATTAAGAAGAAGTAAGAGTTAGTCAGCTACTTATGCAGCTCACTATTGGAGTCGCAGAGATGTCAAGGCCATTTGGGTTTTCAGGGTATTCCATCAGGTCCACCCAAACTTGTCCCCATAGTTACTGGACTTCTTGAACTACCTGCTTTTCAATTTTTATTTATTGATTTTAAGAAAGAGAGAGAGAACCATCAAATTGTTGTTCCACTTATCTATGCATTCATTGGTTGCTTCTTATATGTGCTCTGATCAGGGATCAAACCTACAATCTTGGTGCATTGGGACTATACTCCAAAAACCTGAGCTACCTGGTCAAGGCCTTGAACTTCTTCGGCTTTGTAACGTGTACTCTTTCCATTTGGCTCTCCTGAGTTTCTTACTGCTCTTAGCCTAGTATTTTGAACTTTACTGAAGTCTCCCTCCATGATTTTTGGTGTTCCTCTGGTTGGTCCCAGTATTATATTAAAGAAGCAATAGCCTTTATAACACCCAATGTTCTTTCTGATTATTCTGCTTTACCATCAGTTGGTCAGGTTGGAGTAGCTGAGTGCAAACCATTTTCTCCCCTCATCCCTCCATCCATTCCAATTCAACTATAAAATCTAGGGAAGTGTCCAGAGTAGCTATAGCCCTAGCATATTACTTTAAAAAAAAATCATAATGAAAAATTTTTTGCTGATTGAACTGGCTTCTAAGATTGACAAATTTATCTTTTCTATAGCACAATTTTTTTTAGAATAATAATTATGATACCTTAAAAATGTTTTATAATAGTACTAGAGGCTCAGTGCACAAAAACCTGTGCACTCGGGGGTGGGGGGAAGGGGAGCAGCCTGGCATGTGCCCTCTCACAGTCTGGGACCCCTCATCAGATGTCCTCCTGTGGCTTAAGCCCACTCCCCAGGGCCTAAGCTGACAGTCAGACATCCCTCTGGCAGCCCAGGAACCCTCGGGGGGTGTCCACTTGCCAGCAGGGACCAGGCCTAAGCTGCAGTCGGACATCCTTAGCACTGCTAAGGAGGCGAGAGAAGCTCCCACCACCACCGCTGTGCTGGCAGCCATCAGCCTGGCTTGTGGCTGAGCAGATCTCCCCCTGTGGGAGCCCACTGACTACCAGGGGGCAGCTCCTGCATTGAGCATCTGCCCCCAGGTAGTCAGTGTGTGTCATAGTGACCAGTCATTCCCAGTCATTCTGTTGTTAGGATCAATTTGCATATTACCCTTTTATTATATGCCTGGTTCATGGGTGGGGTCTGGCTGGTTTGCCCTGAAGGGTGTGCTGGATCAGGGTGGTGGTCACGCTGGGGTGCCTGGCCAGCCTGGGTGAGGGGCTGATGTCTGTTTTCAGGCTGGCCACAGCTCCTTCAGGTGGGGGTCCCCGCTGAGGTGCCTGGCCACCCTGGGTGAGGGGCTGATGGCTGTTTGCAGGCTGGCCACAGCCCCCAGCCACCCAAGCTCCCAGTGGAGGCTAGCTGGAAGCAGGTATCTAGGATTAATTTATCTTCTATAATTGAAACTTTGTTGCCTTTAGTGGAGGCCACAGCCAGCCAGGGCAGGGGGGGAAGTTTGGATTCCTCCATCGCCAGGGAAACCAAGCCTTCTGCTTGCTCCAGCTTTGTGGGTGCCGGCCACCATCTTGATTGGATTAATTTGCATATAGTCGCTCTGATTGGCTGGTGGGCATGGCTTGGGGCGTAGTGAAGGTGTGGTCAATATGCATGTTTCTCTTTTATTAGATTAGACTAGAGAACCGGTGCATGAATTCATGCATGAGTGGGGTCTGGCTGACCAGCCCAGCCCAATCGGTGCAGATCAGCTCTGGGCCTGTTGGGAGGAGGAGATGTGGGAGGTTGGCCAGCCAGCCTGCCCTGATCGGGGCTTGATCGGGGCCCGATCAGGGCTGAGCTGGCTGGGGGAAGGGGCCACAGGCAATTGGCTGGTGGGCCCTACCCCTGACTAGGGTTGAGGGGACAATTAGGGGCAGGGCCAGCCATGTGGAGGGGCTGTGGGTTGACTCCACCCCCAAAAGGGGTGGGGGTTGCTGATCATGGGCCAGTGGCCTGGGGGAGGAGCCATGGGTGGGGTGGGGCTGGCCAAGGGGAGGGGCTGTGGGCTGATCAGGGTGGTGAGGGCCCATAGGGAGCATGGCTGGCTAGGGGGAGAGGCTGCAGGAGGTTGGCCAGACAGACAGCCTGCTCCCTATTGGGGTGGGGGGTGCGATTAGGGGTGAGGTGGTTGGAGGGAGGGGCTGAGGGCCTATCATGGTCTTGGGGGCCCATCGGGGGAGTGACCAGACAGGAGGAGAGGCTGCACTGGCCGGCCCCACCCCGTGATTGGGTTGGTTTGCTGGCCACAGTGGGCATCATAGCAATCAGTCACTAGGTCATTATGGCTGTTAGGGTAGCTGGCTTTATATATATATATATACACACACACACACACACACACACACACACACACACACACATGTTTATGCCCCACCCATGACTATTGTAGGTATAAATTTTCCCCACCCATGACTATTGTAGGTAGAAATTTTACATAATTTAAAAATTCCCCTCATTCAATATTCACTTTCTTTATTAGTGTGTGAAATCTGTGAGGGAATGGAATTTAACAGGAAAAAAGAGAACCAGCATATATATTGATATCATTATTAGGCATCCTCCTGTTGATTTTTCTTCTTTTTTAAAAAAAAATTGTGAATACTAATTGAAGAAATTGTTCATGAGTCTTGTAGTCAGATAATCCTATATAATAAAAGCCTAATATGCAAATTGTTTCCTCGGGCAGTTATTTGACCAGGAGACCGGGAGTTCGAGCACTTGCTATGATGTGCACTGACCATCAGTGGGCAGTGCAGAACATGGCAGACATCAGCAACACACTGTGACCTACCTAAGGTTGTAGGTGACGGGGACAGAGGTGTGGTGAGAATACGGGGTGTCTGCCGACCTCACTCTCACTCCCCCTCCTACTCTCCCCTGGGACACCAGGGCTTGCACGCTGGGGAAGCCCCTGAACTCAGGTGTTGGGCACCCGCGAGGAGCCTACTCCACACCCATGCAGCCTCTTCCGGGTGAGTCAGGGCGCAGCCACCAGGACCACAGGGGCTGGTCGAGCTCCCCATGGGTTCACGCAGGAGCTGGTCTGCAAGGCCAAACAGGAGAGAGCGCACTGCCCATGCTGCGCCCTGGCCCACAGCATCTGGCCATGCTCACCACATCTCTGCATGGGAACTGGGACGCCATGACTCAGGCAGAGGGGGTCGCGTGGGGGCCCGGGGGTCCAGATGCTTACCAGAACCCAGAGGTCAGCTGAGACCTGCCCTTCCATGCCAGATGCTCACGCTTCAATCGCTGGCCAGGCCTAGGGACTGCACCTGGGCACAAATTTCATGCACGGGGCCTCTAGTTTTGTAATGAACCTCATATAGCATTGACACTTTGATTCAAATATAAATTTGGCAAAGTAATGACAGAGTAATTCTGTTTTAGTCATTGGTGTTACCAATGATTAGAGATCTTCAGAGGAGTCAAGATTTGAAAAAAAATAGATTTAAAAATTATATTTAAAGGAATCTTTAGTTGGAATTGTTAGTAATAATGTTCTCCTGGGCCAGCCCTCCAAGTTGGAGAGAATGCAGTGACTATCCCTAATTAGCCAATGGCTGTTCCAGAATTTGAACAAAATTATTGTCTGCTTTCCTGAGAAAGGAGCATAACAAATGGTAAGCTAAAATCCTCATTGGTGCTGCAGCACCTTACTCTGCTCTCTCAAGGAATAGCTCTTTCAAGGGACTTATTCCTCTAGGGTGTGTTAGGGAGGCAAACTTGGTAAAACTGCATTCAACGCACCACTAGCCGGTTCTCTTTGCCTGTCCTGAGGCAGGATGGGGATATCCAGGCCGACATAGTGACTCAGGTATGTTCAGGCCTCCGGGGTTAGGGGCAGGGTTGGCAGTGTTGCCGTCTCGCACTGCTGGGGTCTGTTTGGCAGTTTCCAATCCCAGGGATCTGGGATCCTTGGCAACCACTGCAAATATCTCTTTGGTTCTTCTTCAGGGCCTGGAAGTACTGGGGCAAATCATTTTGCTTCCCCTCAGGCAGATGTGTCAAGTGAAGTCTAGTTAATAAAGGCTCTGGCTTTATTATCTAGGCAACAGGAAGCACGTGGTGATGGTAGGAAGATAATTCTGAAAAATGAAGTTGCATTTGGTTTCTGTTTTTGTCTAAGATAAAACACCTGTGTATTAGAGGTCTGGGTCGAGCGTTCCCAGCTCCAGCAGTTACAGACACGTTTGAGCAAGAAGGAACAGAGTGCTACAGTATTACCTCCCTGCTCCCGGTGGTGGCTCCACTCCCAGACTTCCAGTTGGCAGCCAGGTTTACCCTCAGCTAAGTCAGAGCCGGCCGTGGATCTCCCACGGTAGACTATTAATCACTAGTGAGGGCCTGCTGCATGCGGAGAAGTTACTCGGACAGTGTCTGAAGAGGGGCTCAAGGGTCAACAGTACTACATACATGTATCCATTTGCCGAGAGGGAGACCACTCTGCAAAGGATGAGATGACTTTCCCCGAAGGGAAGTTTCCCTAGCTTTTTATCATGTTCCTACTTTTTAGGTAAACTATTTAAAATTTTTGTAATTTGGACACTGTAGCCTTTTGAGCTTCAGCAAAATGCACTGCTGCTTGGAAAAGCAAATCTCTATTGGAACAGTACTGCTTTCTCTTCTGAAACATGGTCATTGTGAGGAATAAGTGAAATAATGTATAGAGCAACATCCCATAGTGCAGAGTGGAAAAAAAATGGTAACTGGATCTGAGTGCTGCTTCTTTGCCAGCCTCTAAAAGGCAGAAGTTTACATATTGTCTTATAGCATATACTATGCAATCGGCATGTGCTAAAATGTTTACTAACCTGAAAGACCGGTACTTCATCTGTACACCTTTTATTAAAGGATGAAAGAATGAGGGGATAGTCCTACTGCATTTCCCCTAGATAAGTCCAAATTCTGTGTGGTTTTTGTTCCAGTGTGTGTATGAATTCAACTATTACTATTCTGCTCTTTGCCTTTCATTTTCTTTTCTCATCCCCAGAGCAAATGACTCAGCTGAAAGACCCAGGCAAGTTAAAAATATACTGACTCAGAACTATTGGTTACAACATTTCTACCTCCTATGGCTAGATACTTCTCGGGAAATCCCTAAACTCCAAGGAAACTTCTTGATAAAGTAATAAACCTGAAGGATGTGTGTGTACAAACAATTATTCTGAGTCAATAGTTTTATGGTGCGTAGGAGTTGGACTTTTTGCATGAATCACATACCCCATGGAATAGAAGACGAAAATGAAAACAAGTGGTGAGATTACAATAGTGGGAATTCTTAGGTAAACTAACTTTTTAAAATATCTGCAGACAATTTAGAATAAGCTAACAATAAATCTATTGAGATATACTCTTTTATCTTCTTTCATTATAATGGTCAACATACAATATGGCAAGATCAATCAAATTGGATCTGACTATGCATATATGAATGCGCATACAGATATAGGAAAATGGAACAATTCTTACTGGGTTGTGAAACAGCTGGAATATAGCTCTGACCTGTTTTTAAAGGGGAGCTTATGTGTTCAAAAATTAGACACATCTCCACAATAGATTTTTATTATATATAAAAACAAAGGCTAATAACTCCCTTTCAATGCATGTTCTCTGTGCCTGCACCTGATGACACATTTATTGCACAATCTCTGTGAAGAGTTTCATGAGGTCTTTTTGACAGATAGCCAAGCCTTTTCTTCTTTGTTTAATGTAAGGCATCCTTGTGAATTTATTTAACTATTCCCAGTTTAGGTAACAGGCACATTTGGGGCTAAATCTGGCCCTAGTATTCTAATAAACTATTCATACTGTCATTATTTTCTAGAATGAATTTTTTTTAGGTCTTTTTCCTGGTGTATTCAGCCTCACAGCTATTCTCAGGGAGCAGAGACCGTCCTGAGTAATAGTTACTGCAATTCAGTTCCAAATAACTTGTGATAACATCATAACACTAATTGGCTAAGGAATTCAGACTCCGATGCAAATGTGAGCTTGGGATATTGTGCACATATATTACACCAAGAGAGAGAAGAGAACCCTTCTGGCTGGGAAGGAAATAGAGCAATAGGTGACCAATACAAGACCCAGCCCAGCTGCTGTTATTCTTCTGATTTCCTAATTCCGTTTCTGGCAGTTACTACAGTGGGCCTCTATTGTTTGTCTCGAGGTAGCATTATTATAACTGGGTTTCTTTCCATGAAGGGGAAGTCATTCTCTTACAGACCAAGCAAGCAGCATTGGCCTCCGTCCCATCTCTCCTGCTCTGCCTCTCCCTTTGAGAAACAGGTCTAGGCCTGGTAAAAGTTCATTTACCAATGAAACAAATGGCTCAGGCTACTATTGTGTAAGACTAGAAACAATTTCTCCAGGAAGGAAAATATTTTAAATAGGTATCACCTTACGGGTTCACGTGTTGCAGCCCAGTTTGAGGATGGTGACTTGGCAGAAAATCCATTGAACATATTGACTATTTCCTTCTACTATACTATATTGACTTTTTACTTTCTCCTTTGATTTTTAATTCAGTTATATATTTTTCTATTACTTTCTTCCTAGCCTAAGAACAATTGGTATTTATTTACATCACAAAGTGTGGTGATTGGTAAAATATAAAGACCAAGTAATAATTTATTATTGAATTTACTTTGGGTTTCTTTCTTTCTTTCTTTCTTTCTTTCTTTCTTTCTTTCTTTCTTTCTTTCTTTCTTTCTTTCTTTCTTTCTTTCTTTCTTCCTTCCTTCCTTCCTTCCTTCCTTCCTTCCTTCCTTCCTTCCTTCCTTCCTTACTTTCTTTCTTTACAGCTACAGCCCTCACCGAACCCAGTACAGTGCATCTGTGTTTAAAACTGCCTCGTTCATGTGCCTGCTTCGCCCTACTGAATTGCTAACATCTTGAGGACATAGCTCTGTCTTACCTGCTTCAACTTCAGTGCCTGGCCTGGTGGCAGGGACCTTAGAGGGTTTGCGGAGTGAGTGAGTGAATAATGAGCGAGTAAGTGAATGAGCAAGCAGCCCATGGCAATGCGGCAGAAGTTCCAGCCCCACTCCCGGCTGCCTGATGCCCACCCTGGGAAGTTCCTGCCCTTCTCTCAGTGGCCCGGCGCCCCTCTCCTGGCTGCATAGTTCCTGTTCCCAGAGGCCTAGTGCCCCTCTCCTGGCTGCATAGTTCTGCATAGTTCGCACCCCACTCCCGGCTGCCTGATGCAAACTCGGGGAAGTTCCCACCCTGCTCCCAGTGGCCCAGCGCCCCTCTCCTGGCTGCATAGTTCCTGTTCCCAGTGCCCTGGTGCCCCTCTCCCAGCTGCATAGTTGACATTGGGCAAAGACAGCCCCGGTTCTCCACCTTTGCTCTGCCACCCGGCTCTTGCCTGCTGGCTGGGTTTCAGATCACCGTCAGCGGCAGGTGGCTTCTTCCGTCCTTCACCTTTCACCTCCCAGCATTGCACCTACGTATGTAAATTAACCATCATCTTTGTTGGCAGTTAACCACCATCTTTGTGGGCACTCAATTTGCATATCGCCTGATTAGCCAATGGGAAGCGAAGCGAAGGTATGGTCAATTACCATGTTTGTCTATTATTAGATTAGATTATTCAGTGAGTATACTGAATACCAAATCTTAAAAAGTGGTTGGTGGGTAATAGTATCAGTGTTCTTAGTAACTGGTTACTGGTACTGATAAATCCTCCTTAGATTAATGCTATCTCAGAAAAGTATTGAATGCATCATCAGAAAAAAAAAGAAGAGGCAAAAAAATGTCTTTAACCACCATCTCTATGAAAACAGAAAAGGACTTCTTAAAGCTTTCTAGAAGCCTGACCTCTGATTTGTGAATCAAAGAATTAGGCTGACTATCCGCAGTAACATTTCAATGCTACAAAACCTTTTAATAAGTGTATAACAAATCAACCGCTTCTAAATCTGCTCTTGAGAAAGGAAGTTCAAATTTGTTGAGCCCTCGTTATTATAGGTTTGCACGGCCTCTCATATAGAAGCCAGATCTGCATGGTTATGCTGCCAAGCATGAGCTGAGTAGGGCTGAATGCTCTTCCCCTGAAGCTTAATTGACAATTTTGTTGCCCTTCTCTGACTATGTAAGAAGAGTTGTGAGGTCAATGGCAATGATACTTCTCTGAGTCATAAATGCCATCCAGCAGGACTTTTTTTTTTAACCTGTTCTTTCAGAAAGCTCCTGTGTCACGTATTTAAAAATAAAAATGTTTTACAGGAGAGAAGGAATCTGACAACATTGCTGACCCACATTTCAGAAGGAAAATGAGAAATATAGGGGTCAGATCCCAGCCAGTGGAAGCACAATGAGCACTTACTCTATAAATGAAGTAGTGAAATCGCCCACTGGAACAAGCAATTTTCATAACCAGTACACTTCAGTAAAGTGAATTTTATCATATCCTGTGACCTCCCCAAGTTCCCCAACCAAAAGTCTTCAGGGCACATTAGACGGGCAAAAAAGTACACAGTCACCTTAGTAAGTGGCACAATAAGAAGTATCTAATTTCCAACTTGCAAAAGCTAAACCAAGTAACATACCATGATTGATATGTGGGGGAATTGAATTTGTTAAATGATTGTTTATTTTCATAGTTTTCTTTTTCTGTAAGAAAAGGTTGGGCATCATGTTATCAAAATCTCTAAATTGAAGTATTATAACCAGAAGATTAAACAGAAATAGCAGAATTAAGATGTAGAATCCAAATATCTAATGGTAAAGTCAATGTTAAGATTAAAAGCATATCATAATAGTTAATGGATATATTTAATATTTGATTTTGCTTCTAATGTATAAGAAAATGTATTTCACTTTTTTCCCGCTGGACAGTTAAATATTCGAAAAACATTGAGACAATAAGCAGTTTCAATACTTCCCCATACATTTTAAAGAAATAAATATCTATTTGAAAAGCCATTATTTTTCATAATTATTTGTGAAGTGTCTTATAATTCAAAATATAGAACTCATTAATATTTCACATTTTCATAGTTTTGAAATGAGAGAAAATAGATATGTTTATATAAAAGCATAATTTCCCTTAAGCCATGATAGCAAATATATTTTGAAATTATATCAATATGGATCATATAAGCAGATCCCTTTAAAATCCTGATGTGAATAATGCAGTTTGATTATAGTGTAATGTCTGAATTAAAATAACAACTATCCTGTAACTTGTAGTTCATAAATTTAATGAAAGGGACTAAAATTAAATAAACCAAGCCCAAATTTCATGGATCATTGTAAAGAATCCTGCTTACGCCGAAACCGGTTTGGCTCAGTGGATAGAGCGTCGGCCTGAGGACTGGAAGGTCCCAGGTTCGATTCCGGTCAAGGGCATGTACCTGGGTTGCGGCCACATCCCCAGTAGGAGATGTGCAGGAGGCAGCTGATCAATGTTTCTCTCTCATCGATGTTTCTGACTCTCTCTCTATCTCTCTCCCTTCCTCTCTGTAAAAAAAAAAAAAAAAAATCAATAAAATATATTTTTTTAAAAAAAAAGAATCCTGCTTACATATAATGCAATTCATAATATATTACTTTTCATAATTTAACACTTTTCATATGCTACAGGAACTACTATTTGATATACTAGTATTTAGAACAATCCAGGGCAAATATCACCATATTACAGTAGATATACTTTTTTCAAGTCTAATACAGATTCACTGTTATGCCACTGTTTAATCTTATTGACATATTTTCTGGATTATCTTGGTACTGACCTTATTTTGTTCTTCAGCGATATTGGATCAAATTCCTTAAATGATAATAAAATTGAGAGTCATAAAAGAGATGGTCAATAACTTACAGGTTTTTTTTTCAACCTCCCAATTCTGGCTTTTCATTCTGACAGCACTTCTCAAAGTACACTTCTGTGTGTACTAAAAGAAAATGTAGTTGATAGGCGATCTTAATTTTTCTGAGGAATTTGTGGCTGTATTTTGCTTCTCTATAAGCACATGAATACTACATGATTAACAATAGTATAATAACAAGTTTATTTTGAATTTCATCTTTATAGTCTCATAAGAACCTCAACTTATTTCAGAATTTATACCTAAGGCACGTATTAACTAAAACTAAAAAATATATAGTCTATACATATTATTTTATTGTTTAAATAGTCCTCATTCATGTTTCATTTCAATAATATTTCTCCAGCTTGTAAAGCTTATGTTACATTGAGCTCCTCTTTAAATTCACAATGCATAAAACTGCCAGGTGGCCTAATAACAGAGTGCATTAACAGATTGAACTATAAATCAGATGGTTGTGTTCACGTACTGTAAAAATACCACCGATTTCTTTCCGATTATAGTTTGTACACTGGTTCTACAGGGTGATCACAAATGCTTTGGGAAGTTTAAAATGAATAAAGAGGCCATATAACCCAATCTAAAAATAATATTATCATAGTTTTCACCTTATCATTTTTGCCTACCTTTTACGATTGTTATGAAATTAAATCAGATAATGATTGTAATACCTATGGAACACTGCCTAGCCCAAAACTATTATTATCAACATTATTGTTTAATGCTATTAAGTCGATGCTACAAATGAGTTACTTCTGATTAGTGATTTGATACTGTGGCAAATAATTATTAATCTCAACATTTATTAAAAACAAATAGTGGCTCATGCATGGTGTTATATAAAATAGTAAAAATTAGAAATGCATCGAAATGACTTATCTATAGGATATTTGAATCATTTTAAAAATAAGGGAATAATTCACATTTCTTTTATTCAAAAGAATGGAAATTTTCCAAAGCATTTAAATTAAGAGTAACTTGTTGTATATAGAAACCTGGACTTTTAATATTTGGGAGAAAAATAAAAAACAACGATTATAAGTCTAGCGTATGAGTAAAGAAACTGAAAACCAAGGAGTCAACTTACTTACATGGTTGTGGAGTACAATGACTACAGAGTCAGAGCAAGAGACCTATGAGCAACCTACTAATAAATTTCCTTAGCATAGTGTACAGTGGCTTATAAAGTGCGTGTATAGACTTTGTCTATCTTATAGCAATCAATGGGTAGAGTTGCACTGGGACCCAACTTTTCTTCCTTTAGGTACAAAGCTCTATGCACTACCTCATTACCCCTGGGCAGTGCTCTTTCTATAATTTTATGGTACTTCTATGTCCAATGAGTGGTTCATGTTAACAGAATATATTTTACAAACTAACAAAAACAAATAGAATTTGATTCATGTTTCATATTGAAATAAATATAGTTCAATTGAATACATACATAAACTACAATTGCCTAAGAAAGGTAAAGTCAATATTATAGCCCTGAGTAGTAAAGCAAAAATTCAAAAGCAGAAAAGAAATTGATTTAGGAATGCTTCAGAAAACTGTTGATTTCAAGAATGTGTTGATTTATCAGCAAAATGAATCCAGGAACAGGTTCATGTCAGAGATGGTAGGCCTCTAAGCTGCAGTAATGACACTGACATTTTAAGAGAAATCATACTGACATAAGTTAGCATTTTAGGAGTGAGCAGAATTTTACATGAGTTTTTACATTTGATTTATTGTGGTGACTGATTAACAAGATTATATAGGTTTAGGTGCACAATTCTACAACACATGATCTGTACACTGTATTGTGTGTTCTTCCATCACCACTTACTCCCCTATATCCTTCTCCACATCCCCGCCCCCTCCCCTCAGAAATATTTGTATGCCTATAGCGCTGAAGAACTGGTTGGTTAAACAATGAGCTCTTGCTCACATTACGTACCTTTGTATTTGTATATTTGTAGGAGACCCTGGATGCAGGCTGATTTCAGCAGCTGGAAGAATAGGGAACCGCAGGGTCTCACACCGGCAATTAAACGCTATGGCACTTTCACTTACAATATAATGTCCAGAAGTGACTGTCAAACTCAACTGCAGATGGAATGGGACGCATTGTGCTCTCATGGGCCTGAAAAGGAAGAAACTATGGGCACACATTGGAAGACAACACCATGGCTGTCACTAAAAATTAATTTCTCCTTTCTAACAATATGACCTCGTGACTCTTTCAGGCATGTCTGAAGCCCAGTCATTACTGAATATTGAGTATATTACTGACTGCAGAGAATTTTGGTTGGCATTCTGCAGTGAGAAATGAGAGGAAAAATGGTTCTCACTCCGGCCTTCAGACTCCACTTTAACACTATTCACATTTTGGGCCACTGAATTCTTGGTTGTAGTGGCTGCCTGTGCATTGTAGGATATTGAGCAGCATCCCTGGTTCTACCCACCAGATGCCAGCAGCAGTCTCTTACCTACCCCAGATTTTGATAATCAAAATTATCTCCAAACATTACCAACTGTTCCCAGGGAGAGTTGGGGAGACAGCAAATTCGTTATCACATGGTTTATAGAGATAAGAATATAAAGCATGGCAAGATAAGCATTTGATGTTCATACTCTTAGTTTGGAGAGGGAGGAATGAATTTTGATTGGGAGAATCTGGGAAACCTTTTGGAGACGATGCAATTGGCTGAGGACATTGAAGGAAGGACACAGTTTTGAAAGGATGGAAGTGGGTTGGCCAAGAAGGTAAAAAACTTGAAGCGAAATCTTTAAATTAGAATAAAACAGGATGAGTATATAGAGTGGGCAGAGATGTGGTGCCGAGAACTGGTCTGAAATTACCATTGGTTATAGATTACGAAGAGGTAAACCTAAACAGAGAAAATAGAAATAATTACATTGACATTTATCTTGCATTTCTTAGGAAATGTAAATTTTAGTTTCCATTTATGAGTAGAATAGGTATTAATTGAAGAGGGTTTAGAAAATATGCCCATATAATTATTTAATTATTTAAAGTTGGGGAAAAATCTGAAAATTCAATTTTTGAAGAAATTTCAGTTTTTTAAAAAATATATTTTATTGATTTTTTTACAGAGAGGAAGGGAGAGAGATAGAGAGTTAGAAACATCGAAGAGAGAGAAACATCAATCAGCTGCCTCCTGCACACTCCCTAATGGGGATGTGCTCACAACCCAGGTACATGCCCTTGACCGGAATCGAACCTGGGACCTTTCAGTCCGCAAGCCGACGCTCTATCCACTGAGCCAAACCGGTTTTGGCAGAAATTTCAGTTTTAAGAAAGAAAAGGTAGGAGAAATTTTATGTTGTGCCTTCAATTGGTGTACCTCCCATATTGAAGGGTGTGGCAGAGACAGTGGAACATACCAAACATTCCATTTGTCCTCCTGTGTGTTATACCCCTCTGCAGGCTGGAGGGCCATGTGACCTGGCCAATAGAATGTGGAAAAGCGATGTGCGGAAGCATGAAGGGCCAGTGGGTGACCCCACACCTGAATCTTCCTTTGCTCCAATAGCCTGCAAAATCAAGTGCTCCACAAAGTACCACTTAGCAATAAGGTTGCCTCTGTTATCTTGGATCTCTGAGTGATCATGTGGAGTAGAAGCTCTCATCAGCCCACATTACACACTTACTCTGCTGTGATTAGCAAATACGCCTTTGTTGTATAAATGTCTAACATTGGGGAGGTTGTCTTTATAACACAGCATTATTAATTATTTTGACTAATGCAAAGCACTCAATAAAGAGATGATAAAGAAAATAAATCCAAATAGAAGTAAGAGAAATTCCAAAGTGAGATAGTTAATATACTAGTAATCCCCAATTCCATAAAATCTCAAGAATGGGATAAATTGTTCACCTAATCCAGCTTTTAAAAGCATGGTCATGGACAACAGTTAAGTATTGGGAAAATTTTCTTTTTTTATTTGTTTTAAATTAACCCTTTTTGATCTCCTCTTGCTCTGAGATTTGGCTTTTGGTCCTCATCTTGCTTTCTAAGTCTATTTCCTAAAATTTATCCACATGGACAATCATCTCCAACCAAATAAGTTTAGAATTTCTTTACCTCCAAGTATGTTCATACTTCCCTTTACTCTCAAAATCCCTCCTCTTTATCTCTACTTATTCAATTTTTATTTGCCTTTCAGGGGTTAACCCCCTCCACTCCCACATGAGACCTTTCCAGACCCTGACTTGATATAGCTCTTCTTCTGAACCATTAGCCTTAGAATTTCATCACTTAATATTTGTCAAAATCATTGATTTCTGGTTTACTCTGTATTTTTTTTCATTTCCAAGTCATCTCCACAAATGTGTTAAAAATTCCTGACAGTTTCAATTGCTCATATCCCCGTAGCAATGGACAATGTGTCTTGCACATCCTATATAACAAAAGGCTAATATGCAAATTGCCCTCTTGGGAGTTCCACTGGGAGACCAGGAGTTCGATCGCTCGCTATGATGTGCACTGACCACCAGGGAGTGGCGCGGAACATGGCCAGCAACCAGCAGCAGCAGCGGGGTGTTGAAGGAGTAAGGGAAGGAGGAAGGGGGGAGGCTGGCCAACCTGACGGGTCCTGATCGCCGGCCAGGCCTAGGGACCCTACCCATGCATGAATTTCATGCACCGGGCCTCTAGCAGTAAATACTTAATAAAGATATGATTGCTACTGCCTGTGGTTTTAAACCTGAACTATCCAATTTGCATTCTATTTTTAAAATCAAGTATATTCTCACTGACCAGTTTGGCTCAGTGGAGAGAGCATCAGCCTGGGGACTGAAGGGTCCCAAGTTCGATTCCAGTCAAGGATATGTATCTTGGTTGCGGGCACATCCCCAGCACGGGGTGTGCAGGAGGCAGCTGATTGATGTTTCTCTCTCACTGATGTTTCTAACTCACTATCCCTCTCCCTTCCTCTCTGTAAAAAATCAATACAATATATTTAAAAAAATAAATAAAATAAAATAAAAAAGTATATTCATTTTCTTTTTGTTACCTACATAACTAATGTTATAACAATGTTTTATTTAACATCAAAGGGCAGGTCAGAAAGAGCTTTAACAGAAAATGTTTAGTATGCAACTACTTCCCTGGAGATGGAATTGAAATACATGTAGCCTGGACAATGCATCTTTGTATCACTTGTTTGTTCTTTATGTCTTAACTGACTCATCTCAAATAAACTTATTATTTTTAATATGAAAGTCTGACTACCCATATACTCTTTGTATTCACAGACAGAGTGCATTAAGAAAAGTATTAATGACCATAACACAGAGGATAGATAGAAGATCCATGCAGGAGTGGGAATGCCTAGCTCTAAGCAGAAACTAGGGTAGAAAAGAAAGGTCCGCAGATGAAGAACAATGTGATTACTGTGTGATCTACTACATCTTGTGATGTATCAGGGAATAATTAGAACTCTGTTCCAACCAACAAACACAATTGTGGCAGGCCAAATCACTGTCCTCTCTGCTTCTACACAAAGGGGTTTTCAGGACCTGAAAGATATTTGCCACCCGCCACTGGCAACATAGGTAACAGTAAGAGAAAACTTTGAACATGTTAAAAGAAGCAATCTTTTTACAACGCTTTTGCCCTAATTCTTCAGGCATCTTCAGGCTTCAGGGTTAATTTCTACTACACAGCCTTTATTTGTACTGATTTCAGTGACACATATGAGAATAAATGCTAGATGTTCTTACCTGAAAGTCCAGGTTTTATTAAATATAATCATATAAAGGAATGTTCACCTTTCAATAGCTTTTTGTCCAAAAATGCAAATCACCAAATAAACATATTTTATGAATGTTTCATAAGTTTTATTTTTAAATTATTGTTATTTCAAGGCAATGCAATTCTAGATTTTTTATTGATGTCAGATGTTGTTTATCTGAGTCTACCTAAATGTGGGCATTGCATATATACCTTTTTTTTTTTTTTTTGGCATATATACCTTTTGTATTTCACCGGAAAGAAGAAAAACATCAGTGTACACTATGAAAGTGACATGCCACTGTAGTTTAATAGTATTAAGAGGTTAGTTATTAGCAGATGCTGTCATATCAATGATTTAGAAATAAATTTTCTGTCAATAAAATAAATTCAGGAAAATATACTAAGAGTTTAATATTTTCCATGTTAATTATCCTTTCCTGAATCTGCTTCTGAGAGTAAACAAAATATATGTGAAAGCATCACTGGAGAAACATTCATTATTTCAAACTTTGAAATCAGAGGCTTTATTTTCAAGCATTAACGTAAATGTGAGATTCTTAGTTCAAAGTCCACATTTTCATGTTTATTCCCTTAACCAAGATCAATTCACTATTAAAACTATGCCAATATGTGATATAGTGGCAATCTCTTTTAGTTTAAGAAGTAAAACAAAGAATTATCTTAAAAACACACACACACAAAGAATTCTTGTCCTATGTGTGCTGTATCATGACTATAGGTAATTTCCTTGAATGTGGCTTCTTGGTTTTCTCAACTTTGAAGTTTTCTCTGATAAACTAAAGATTTAATAAAGTTTGAAACAAAACAAAAATAATAGTGGCATAAAAATAGTACTATTCCCCTTGCCCCTAGGCAATCATCCCAAAATAATGGCAGAAACTGGAAAAAGAAAACCTCCCATCTTTAACGCAATTACAAGACCTCTGTAACCTTAGCCACAACGTCTGTGGAACTGCTGCCAGGTACACAAAGGTCAAACCAGATTGCAGGAAAATGCTAAGAAATGATGCCCATAGCTACAGATCTTAGATGAAGACAATAGGCCCAATCTTTAAAAAAGGAAGTATTCTACTCTGTGGCGACAAAAGTGAGTGACAATGTGTTGTTTGAAAACATAAGAACAAGGTCTTGAGTTGGTCCTTATTGTTTCCCAAGACCCAGTCTGGTACAAAGGAAGAGCAGGGGAGGTGAATCTCATGGAGGAACCGCACAAATTGCTCTTTTTGCAGAAAGCTGCCTATTGGTGAGATCGCCCAGAAGAGAGACAGTGACATCAATTTTGGTTGGTTAAGAAAAGAAAAAAAAAAAGTAGTGTGTTCCCATACACAACCCTATGTCAACAAGGGCAGTACTTCTACTGCTTGGAACATGGTCCTGGTCACCCTCAACCTCCAATACAAATGTCACTCAAATAGCAGGCACAGAAAGAAGTCATCTTATTGAAAGCTGAATAATTATATAAGTTAGTAGTACAAAATCTCCACAAAAATACTGTTAAGTAAAACAAGATATAGATATATAGAAAGGAAAACAAAACAACTCCCCTTAGCAATACTTGCCATGGAGTGTATGAAAATTGTGATTAAGCTAGGGGACACACATTTTTAAAAACCTAATGAAGCAAATCATCTCTGCACACCAGGATTTCAGTGTCTCGGTGCAGAGAACAAAGGTAAAATGGAATAAGGTACCAGAAGCAAATAAAGCGTAAGCACACAGAACTGAGAGAAAAAGCAGAAGAGAAAACAAAACAACCACAGAAATGAAGATCATATCAGGAGCAGTACAAAAGAGAGTAATGAATGCTGAGGCCACAGAATGGCACATGGATTCCAGATCTGAGGAAATGTGAATGAACCAGGAATTAAAATCACTAGAGAAATAAAAGACGGGAAACACAGACAAGGGAGTTACAATATATTCATGATTAGTGTCCCTCAGGAAGAAAACAAATAATTTATTATAGAAAATAATAACAATAATCTAATAAAATTTCCTAGGTATAATGATAAGCTATAGGTGTCCCCCAAAAATGAATGAACTAGTGAAAATGCCTGGTAGTTATTTGTGAATGTGTTTAAATTTAAAACAAAAAGAATTACAAAGCAAGTTGTTAAAGTTATACATCCTGTCAATGTAGATGTAAGTAACAAAAGTTGAGAAGAGAGAGAGAAAAATGGAGCAGTAGTATAAGTATGCTGAATACTTCATATATTACAAATTGAGATCAAAAGACGTCATTAATGTTAATAAATCAAGAAATAGAGGCATAAGTGAATTAAAAGGTATAAAAAACAACAAAAATATAATAATAAATTAAAATCTGATGGTGAATTAGAGGGAACAGAGGAGAGAAAAGTGGAGATTCATGGTATATTTATTGCCTGTAATAAGTAGTCATTAGCTATCTCCTAAAGTAATGGATTATGTCTATTATGTATTTAAAAATATTTAAAAATATAAGTATTAGAAAAAAAGACAAATTATTCAGTCCATTAGAAGAAACTCAAATATGCACAAGAACACTTAGAACACAAATTAAATATTATATAAATACAGTTAAAAAATAAATAAAACCTTTAACAACAGCACATGCACACACACTCTAGTTTGCTCTTTAAATCATAGAAACTCCGAATGTTCTTCTGGAAGACTTTTGCAAGAGTTGGAGAAGTCAAGACCAGGTCTTAGGAATTCTTAGACAGAGTTTACTTAGATAGTGAGGGGTTAGGAATGGGCCCCCAGAATGGTGTGGTTTCACCAAATAAATAATTCATAAGGAGAAACTTGTTGTGACACTGTTTTGAGCTGAACTGTGTCTGCCCCCCCAAAATGTTGGAATCTGTGATAGTTAAATTTATGTCAACTTGACTGGGCCTAGATTAAACATTATTCCTGAATGTATTTGTGAGTGTTTCCAATGAAATTAGCATTTGAATTGGTGGAATAAGTAAAATAAATTACTCTCCCCAACATGGTGAGCATTATCTAATCCTTTGAGGGCCTGAGTAGAACAAAAAGCAGAGAGCGGATTCCTTCCCTTCCCGCCTACCTGCCTGAGTTGAGACATTCGTCTTTTCCTGTGCTTGGCCTGGGATGTACACCACTGGCTTCCCCAGGTCTCAGGCCTTTGGACTGAAATTACACCACTGGCTTTTCTGGATCTTCAACTTTCAGACAGCAGACTGGGAAACTTCTCAGCCTCCATAATCACATGAGCCAGTTTCTCATTCTCTCCCTCTTATTGCTTTAGTTTCTCTAGAGAACCCTGACTACTACAGACCCCTAATTTTCAGAATGTGACCTTATTTGGAAATAATTACAGACGTAATTAGCTCTTATAAAATGATGTAATACTGGGGTTGGTCGAGCTCTTGATCTAAGATGACAGGTGTTCTTACAAGAAGAGGAAAATTTAGACACAAAGACAAGAACTCCATGTAAAGACAGAGACACGCAGGTAGAACACCAGGTGGCAATGGAGGCAGGTTATGGAATGGCACACCTACAAGCCGAGAAGGGCAAGGATTGACAGCCACCCACCAAAGCTAGGACGAGGCAAGGGAGGATTTTCCTTAAAAGTTTCTTCCAGAGAATGGCCCAACTAACACTTTGATTTTGGACTTCTAGCTGCGAGAGAATACATTTCTATTATTTTAAGCAACCCAATCTGTGGTGCTTTGTTTATTACTGCAGCCCTGGGAAGCTAATATAGACGGAGAACAGCCATTAGGCTTTAAATTTAACCAGCAATTTTCAATGTGCTGTCACCATCACTGGTTATGCCCATACTTTTACTAAATTTTGGTCACATGCAGCAGTGTACTGTGAATGAAAAAGGGAGCAGAGGCCTCGGCTAGGTCTGTAATCAGGTCACCACATGAGGGAGCCAAAAGTTGGAGATCAAGTGTTCCTCAGAGTGGGGAATGGGAGTGGTGGCGGGAGGGCCAGAGGAACATGGGACAAACTGGGGGGTGGGCTGTGGGAAACTGTTTATTGCCTTCACTATCTGATAAGCATAGAGAGAAACCTCCCCTCCCCCCCCAAGGCTGGGTGCCTTTGAAGCCCTAGCAAAGCTCGGAGCTAGGCGCCACCTCTGTTTGTCCAGACAGTGGTAGCTGAAACTACTCCCCCATTTATTATTATGTAAATCCTTGCTGATGGGCTAGTCTGTCTGTTAATGGGGGGTGTCGTTTGTCCAGACAGTGGTCGCTGAAACTATTCCCACATTTATTATTATGTGAAACCTTGCTGATGGGCTAGTCTGCCTGTTAATGGGGGTCACCTGCCTAAGGGCTATGCTAAGGGCTCCTGCAGAATCAATAAAAGCTTGGCGAGGCCTGAGCACAGAGAGGAAGTCCTTCGGGACTTGCCGCCTGGTCCCCCAATATTGCAAAATTATCTCGTGTCTTTTTCTCTCATTTGTTGTGCGGCTCCTCTTTCAGATACCGAACCCTACTCCACGCGGGTCGTGGAAGGAAACACTCAACAGTGGGCCCCAGGCATCCTGCTGTAGGTGGGATGGGTAACTGAGAAGTTTAATTGGATACTAAGTAAAAAGCAACATTTTTAAAGGCTGGGGAGCTAGGAAACACATTTAAAAAAAAAGTTCAAAGAAATGTGTATATTTCAGAGATTATAATAAGGAAGACATTGTAAGGACTTCTGGTTGAAAGGAGTAGGAATAGCTTTTTTTTTCCCCACAGGAAAGAAAGAAGGAAAACATTCCTTGGTACTTAGGAAGAAAATAATGAGAGTAACAGAGAATCACCTTAAAATGGAGAGTCTAAGAAAATCTGAAGAAACTGAACTCTTCACAGAGATTCCTGGAGTTCCCGCCCACTGACCACCTCTGTGCCGGAGTTCGGATGGACTCAGTTCCCACTGTCCATGAGTGGGGGAGAATTTGATCTTCTGCACTGAGTAAGGTATATCCTTGTGGCCCAAAGAGACCTCTGAATGCATTTTCTTTCAGAAACATCCCTATCGATGTATTGTGATTGAAACTATACGTATATCAACATATGTGTAACTCCATCTGGTGAAAAAAAACCTGCATTATTAACCGGTACACCTGGTATCTAATGTGAATATTCTTCTTCTGAATAAATGGACTGCCCATAATTTTTGAGAAAGCCAAATTTTCATCACAGTGGTAAAAATGCCATCCCTTGCTACTGCATCCTTGCAACATGACGTGCTCATCACCTGAGAATTTTCTTTGTATATGAATATGTTTGAGGTTGAATAAGCACATTTCATGAGCTCAACTCAGATGACCTAGGTTTTAGGCCTGGTACTGGTTTTGGATAAAATACCTTGATTTTCCTATCCCCTGACATGGGAGTGATCATTAAGCTGTCAGCTTCTTAGGACTGAGGCATTTGTCAAATGCAAACCTGTTTTAAATACTTCACAGTTATATTAAGGTTTTTTTGAGAGGATGTTTTATGACCAGAATTTTCTGGATTGCTTTATCTGAGGAATTTATAAATATCTTTGTCAAAGTCTGACTAATTTCAACCAGTGTCTTTTTGTTTGTTTGTTTTGTGGTGGTTGTTTTGTTGGGGGGTTTTTTGTTTGTTTGTTTGTTTTTGTTTTTGTTTTTTCAGCGAGACAGTGGTACTTTACCAGAGCAAAGTTCCAAATTCTAAGCTGGATTTGCACAGACTTGTGTTTTGTTGCCTTTGGATAAATGAGAAGCAGTGTTCACAGTCCAAACACACCTTCAGTCTTTCTAATAACAAATGTAATCGGATGTGGTCCTAGCAGCATGAAGGCGTTGAGGCTTCTGGAATATTGAGGTAATGCTGGACTGCTAGAAAGAACAGCACCAAATTCGTGAGATTTAATATCAGATGAGGTTAACAAATAAGGAACTCCAGGAGTCACCTTGATAAACGTGCTCATGGTCACAGTACACTGATTTATATTAATTTCTATTTTAATCACTCTATGCTCATAAACAAAATTGCAAAAACTGTTTACACTGGAAGTTTCCAGAGATGACATCAAAGTCAAAATTACACTGCCTAATTCCCTCTATTTCATAAAATTTGGGTTTCATTGAGAAGTTTTTAAAAAGTAAGATAGGTAAAGCTCCAGAAATACAAAAGTAGAGAGAAATCTATTCAAATTAAATAGCAAAAAAGAAACAAATCTGGCTTCAGGCTGATTTTACATTCCAATTTAGAATCACAAACCTCAAAAATAACAATGTTTCTTTCATATGATGACCTTTTGATCTATGTCTTGTTTTCTTTTGGTTATTTTTCACTAAATGTAGTTTTGATGTCTAGCCCTCAGCACAGGTATTTATTCAGCGTCATTTAATTTCTTATTATGTCCAGCTTTTCTGTCAATACTGCATTTGGAGAACAGATTTTCAGGATTGTGCACAATAGCCTTCTTATTGCTGATGTCTGGGCCAAAATTGGGATATTGGTGTCAGATTGTTCCCATTGATTCATGTTTGTTTCTTTTCAAAGTAGGTATCAGCCACATCTATGCTTTTATTTATTAACTATGTCTCCTCAGGGTTGATGGTGTGAGGTAGTAAGTCAAATGACAGAATTGAGCTTGAAATTTTATAACCAATCACAAGCTTTCTAATATCTGCTGGGGTACAGCCAGAACATGTTTCTGAAATTTCTGTTGCAGTGGAGCTAAACTACCAAGAGTTCTAGCCCTACTTTTGTAACCTTCAGTAGTTTCTGTGTTTTTGACCTTACTGAACAGCTGTTAAAGGAATTATTCTTTCATTCTTGGCAGTTTTGTTTTGTGACTATCTTAAAATTCCCCGTAAACAGAGAGATATATATATATAGTGATCTGCATGAGCCCATTTCAGGAGAGTGAAGTCTGACTTTTTATTGCAGACATCGTATTTTATTGTATTGTCCTAGCTTCTGTTATCATCCACCTTTGTAAAAAGATTGTAAATGGAATGCTATGCTTTGTCTGTCATAAAATTATAACAGTATACTTTCAAAAGTATGCAGGTGTCTCTATGCATAGATTTTCCTACTGAAATGGAAGAATGTTTATTTCAACTGAATTATTAGACTATATATTTATATCCTCAGATTTGAGAATGAAAGGCTGTGGTGGTTCAGAACAAACGTATCTTATCAGATTGTAAGAGATAAGTGGAATAGAGATGACCTAGGGAATATAGAAATAGAAATAATTTCGAAAGCACTGTATATAAGACGAATAGGATTATTGCGTATTGTGTCTATATTGTGTGTCTGTACTGTGTTTATCTGTGTATAAAACTGGTGAACTGGTAATATAATAGAAGCTTCTGGAATTCTGGTTGCAGATATTACCATTAAGGATCAGAAATATGCTACTCTTTCTAGAAAGTATGAGGATAAAGCCTTGGCCAATAATTTATTTGCCCTCAGAGTCCCCTCAAGTTGAAGACCTTTTAAAAACCCCAAAACTACTGAATTTAGAGATTCTTAGAAGTCATTTATTTTACCCCAGTGCTCACACAGACAGTACCTGACACCTCATTGCTAGGTAATAGCCAATCCTCGGGGCCTCGGAGGAAGGGGTTTCAGCAGTGAAATACTCTGTGCCAACACACAGCCGCCGCCTTCACTACCCCCGCATCTCATTGCTCAAACTTCCCTAGATCTGGACACCATTGCTCTCCACATAAAATCTTTCATATACTTAAAGATGGTTAAATTATCTCTGACTTCTCATTTAGAGGAGAAATAATTCTTGTTCTTTTAGCCTTCCCTCAAAGGTATTAGCCTTCAAATCCTTTATCATTTTCATTGCTCTCCCTTGGAACCTGTCCAAGTATTTCACAGCTTGCAAAGTTTTGAAACTTTGGACAAGAAGCCATGTTCTGACAAGTGAGCGGATGACCTCAAATTTAACATAACATACATTTCAGACATTCCTGAAGTACTGTGTTTGCTCTTGTAAACTACAGTTGATGCAAAGCAAATAATGTGTTTTTCCGTGTGACCCTTTGTTATTCTCTGTTGTTTCTAAACTGTAGCAGACAGATGATTCCCGTCTGAGTTGTGTGCCATATTTGTTTTTTTTCTATCCAAAAAGATAGGATTGGACTATAAGCGTCACCAAGAAAGGAACCAATACATTCTATTTATAGGGTACACAGCAAAAACAATAAATATAAAACATGTATAAAACAAGCCAGACAGGGTCTGCTTATGTACAGAATGAAAAGAAGGTGGAATAAGAGAGTGACTGATTGAAGGATTTTTAAACATTATTCATGACAAAAATTTTAACATCATATTCAAGAGTCTGATGTGATGACATGGCCCATCGTTTGCAATGCAATTCCAGCCTTGGAGGTTGGAGCCTAGCCAGTGGTGGGAAGTGGCTATCAGAGTGTCCAACCTGGAGTGGCATGCGGGGTTCGGACCTGGGAGAGTTGGCTATCTGCCCAAAGGAAATGTCTTGAAATACAGCTTGTGAAGTGTAAGCAGATCTAAATAAAGGTTAAGTTATTTGCACTAAAGAACAAGAATGATTCACACATTTTTATTCATTTAACTCAGTGATTCTTGACTTTTTTTCCCCTAAATTTCTGCACATGCTGGTCTCTGTCTACCTCTCCAGGCATTGTCAGCACCTCCCCACTCACATGCCACGCCTGCCAGCCATGCTGACCTCCCTTTGGCTCCTTGGACTCACTATGCTTATTGCCCTCTACTCCCTTCCCTTCAGGAAATGCCCATCTCTCTGGGCTATTTCTCCTTTCCATGCTCACACAGCTGACTCTACTCACCCTTCCATTTCCGTTCAGCGTTAGTTCTCTTGGAAAGCCTTTTCTGAACTCCATGGACTAGTCCAAGGACTCCTGCAGTGTGCTCCAACAGCACCCCTATTTGCCATCCTGAAACTTACCCCAGCTTATTGCAAGGGCTTGTGAAATTTTTTCTCCCTTGGGCTGTAAGACCTGAGGAGGCAGGATCATCTTGTCCATCTTGCTTTTCCCAAGATCCCCAAGAACTAGCGTAGTGCTTGGCACAAAGGAAATTTCCATACCCTTGTCAAATAGCTACCGACACCAGCATTATGCCATGAAGCCACACATATAATTAAAAACTTTGACTATTCTTAATTGACTTCAGAATCAAGCACAAGAGTTTTACAGAGCATTTTTGTCCTTCGCAATATGCCCACAACCTAAGTTTTTTTTATTTTTTTCTCAATTTTATTTTACATCCAAATAGTGGTCCTCTATAGCGAACAGCTTATTCTTACGTTATATATTGACACACACCTACTCAGCCACCTCCCTGGTAGCTCTAACATTTTGCTCCAGCCTCTGGTGCAGCATCCAGCTGTGCTCTGTGCTGTCATTCCCTGACCTCTCACTTCCACTGCACAGCAAATCTCTTACCTCCCCGCCCCAGGGCCTTCTCTGCCACCTGCACTTGAGACACCCATAGGAATCTGCCCAGCCAAGGGAGTTAACACACCTGGGGCCACCTTTGACCACCGAGGGCAGGGAATAGACCTGTTACATGTCCTGAGAAAACAAGTCTGGACCACAATCTCTAGGATCCTCTGAGGATGACAAAGGGTCTTGACCTCCAGTTGATCCCAGTGGTAAGTAGTTCAGGAATGCACCTTTGGAGTGGAGTTTCCTCCTTCCCACTTCCCACTTCCTTTTCTTCCACTGCTGTCCCATGTAATTGCTTTACAAAATAAACTAGCTGCAGGCAAATCTTTATCTGGTTTTGGAAGAACCCAGGATTAAGAAATCTTAATATGCCATGTATACCTTTACACCTATTGTTTTCTATTCCTGGGATTCTTCCTAACCCATCTACCCCAAGACCTTTGTCCTCTGAAATTTCTGGTCAGCATCTAAACCCTAACACAAATGGGATCTTTATGGTGACACATTCCTTGGCTTTCAGACATAACTACTCCATCCTTTTAGTTCTGATTGCAGCTCCATATATATATAATTTTTACTCACATTTAACAAAGCTATAAGAATGTGAGAATGAAATATATTCAGTCATTTAATTTACATTTATGTATAAAATATTTTAATAAATATGTGTATGCATAGGTATTTTAAAATGATTTAAATAAATAAAATTTTCTATTATTAATATTCAGAATTTAATGTGGCATTAGCTGAATTCTATCTGTATAATTCCCTTTGACTCAAGTTGTACTTAGGCAGAGCACCTGTTCCAGAACAGTGATTATTGAGCACCATCCAATGTAGATTATTTTGTGGGTAGCTCCTCTAAGAGGTCATTTTGTTAGCATGTCATTTTCTTCCCTCCTGACTGAAGGAAAAAGGAGTCAGGCATTTGTGGGAGTCCCAGTGGCCTTGAGGGAGAGCTGGGCATGAAGATGGCAGAGCTAGGGGTAGATGAAGTGTGGCCCATGTATTGGGCACTGGACCCCAGGAATAAGCAGAGGAGCTATTTTTGTGTCACTTAAAAATGTTCTGGCGATGTTGAGCAGTGAGCAGGTTTCCACATGACCTTGTGTGACAGAGAGGAAGATGTGAGTGTCTTCACCTCTGCACTGCTCTGACTCTCTCTCTGTGGAGCAGGACAGAACAAAAACACAGACAATAGACCTGGCAGAAGAGGCCTATGCTGGCAACCTGAAGACCGCCCTGGGTGTGGAGAGCTGCTGTGTCGAGGATGACAGAATCAGTTCAGTGTCAGGAATGACCCTGTTTGTGACACTGTGGGTACCCAGTCTGAAGAGGTCCAGAGAAACTGAGTACAAACTTACTGATGTTTACTACCCAGAGGTCTTACTTTAGTGATAGGAGAGGAAAGATTAAAAACAGTTTTTCTTCTCCTGGCTTGTGTCGCTCAATTGGTTAAGTGTGGCCCCATGTAACAAAAGGTCTCTGGTTTGATTCCTGGTCAGGGCACAGGCCCTGGCTGTGGGTTTGATCCCCAGTTGAGGTGTGAACAGAAGGCAACTGATCCATGTTTCTCTCACATCAATGTTTCTCTCTCTCCCCCTCCCCCTTCCTCTTTCTCTAAAAAAATACTTGTTCTCAAAATCTAACTATGTAAGAAATAGCATATAAGGATTATGTGTTATTTTCTTAATTCTAAATTGAATATGAAAATTTTGTTTTTGCTTAGGACTGGACATACTACTTTCAACCTTAAAATGTTAATATATGATGATTCCTTCGGGGCATATAGTGTGAGTATATGGACGTGTCTTCTTTTACTGTCGCTGTTAATTGGTACTTTTTAACTTCTCATGTAAAACCACTTGTGAGGCTGCATTTAATGCAGAAAACCTGCATGACTCCTTAAATTATGAAAATCTTATTCCTCAAAAGTCAATAATCTCAGGGCCCTATGAATTTGTTATAAATATTAAGCTTTGAATAATGGAAGCTGATCCTACCTGATGGGATTTCACTCCTGTCTTCCTCTCACAACATATTAGAACCACCAGTGATCTTCTGGAATAAGCCCCATGGATGAGAGGCGTGAGGGTGGTGGTGGTAGGGGAGGAGGGAGGGTGCCTTTACAGGATTGATACCTCAGTCGAATGTGAGTCCTCTCCAGCTCGTCAGGCTATCTACTGAAGTGACCTTGATCATTGAATATGGGAGTTTTAAATCACTTGTTAGCATGGGTTGTAGAAATGACATTATATTAATTATTTGTGTATATCGTTTATTTAAGGTTTCTATCATATATTGTACCTGTGCTAAGATAGTTTGAGATCTATGAATCCTACAAAGAATATTTTATTATAACAATATTAAAATATTATCACAGTAATAAATGCCTCATTATAGATGCTCAAACACACTTATATATTATCTAAAACTAGAGGCCCAGTGCACAAAAATCTGTGCACTGGAGGGGGGGGCGTCCCTCAGCCCAGCTTGCTCCCAATCACATACTGGAAGCCCTCAGGGGATGTCCTACTCCCTGCTCCCTGCTCCCCTTGGGGATAGGGCCTAAGCCACAGCCTGGCCTCCCTTTGTGGGAGGCGACCGGGCTGATCAGGGGAAGGCACCAGCCCCATCACCCCACTGTTGCAGCCACTGCCAGTCATTGTGGTGACCAAGGTGTTTTCATCAACACGGACTCCAGTCCCTTTACCTTTTAAAAATAACAACTTTCTTTAGGCGTTTTCAAGATGTGTCTTTCATAGGATATGACCTTTCTTTCTTTCTTTCTCGTCACCTGAAGATATGTTTCCATTGATTTTTAGAGAATGTGGAAGAGAAAGGGAAAGACAGAGAGAAAGATCAAAGTGAGAGGAACACTTTGATTGTTTGCCTCTTGCATGAGCCCTGACCTGGATCCAGGACAGGGAGGAGCCTGCAACCTAGGTACATGCCCTTGGTCAGAATTGAACCCAGACCCAGCACCTCTGGCTGAGTCATTAGCCCTCCCTGAGCAAGGGACCTCCAGCTCCCTCAATTGTCAGCTCAGCCCCTGTTCCCATGATCGCTGGCTCTGCCCCTGCTCCCCACCATTGCCAGCTCCCTCCCTGCTCCCCGCAATCGCTGGCTCCACCCCTTCACAGGCCTAATGCCTCTGGCCAAGACCTTAGGCCTGGGCAGGGGACCCCCAGCTCCCACCATCACGGGCTCCGCCCCTGCTACCTGTGATCGCTGGCTTTGCCCCTGCATAGGCCTAATGACTCTGGCTTAGTCAGAATTAGGCCAGTTCTGACTAAGGGCATGTACCTAGGTTGCAGGCTCCTCTGAGGCATTAGGCATGGGCAGGGGACCCCCAGCTGCCCACAATTACTGACTCTGCCCCTGCTCCCCATGATGGCTGGTTCTGCCCCTGCCCAGGCCTCACACCCCTGACCAAGGTATTAGGCTTGGGCAGGGGACCCCCAGCTCCCATCACCGGCTCCGCCCCTGCTTCCCGTGTCACTTGCCGGGGGGATGGCAAAGGCCCCCCAGCTCTTGGCTGCCAGATTCCTATCACCATCAGCGGCAGGGGGTTTCTTCCATCCTTCCCCTTTCGCCTCCCAGCATTGTGCCTAGGTATGCAAATTAACCGCCATCTTTGTTGGCAGTTAATTTGCATATAGCTCTGACTAGCCAATGGGAAGTGTAGCAAAGGTACAGTCAATTGCCATGTTTGTCTTTTATTAGTGTAAATAAGAAAGTATTTCAATGCTGTATCTTTTTCCTTTAATTGGCATTTTTTTTCCAAATTCAAAATATACTGATTTATACAGTATAATAATAATACACTCTGAACTCCAGGCTGGGAGAGAGTGTTTAATTTTTTGTAAGTAGTATAGTAGAGCATATACAAGCTAAAAAATAATCCTTTTATTTTTTAAATATATTTTTATTGATTTCAGAGAGGAAGGAAGAGGGAGAGAGAGAGATAGAAACATTAATGATGAGAGAGAATCATTGATCAGCCACCTCCTGAATGCCCCACACTGGGGGATTGAGCCTGCAACCAGGGCAAGTGCCCTGACCAGAAATTGGAATTGAACTGTGACCTCCTGGTTCATAGGTTGATGCTCAACTACTGAGCCACGCTAGCTGGACCAAAATAATCCTTTCATATTCCCCATGCTTGCTGTAGTAGAGTATTCAGCTACAACTCCAAAGCTGTCTATGGACATTTGGGTTTTTAATGAAGTGATAGCGGAACTAAATAAAGCAGCACAAGT
>NW_006283544.1:2661999-2667557 GCF_000327345.1 Myotis davidii
GGAGGTATAGCAAGAGCCGCCAAAACAAAGCTTGATAGAATTCAGAGAATTGCAATAAGAAGCAGATTTGAAACTTGCAAGAACATTGTAAATATCTTGACCACTCCCTTGTTTTCCTTTGTGTGATCTGACTATAAAATAAAGATTCGGCTTACAGGCGGGGTCACCGTGTCCTCATCCAGGTGCAGTGATCCACCTGGCCCCAACTATATTCTCTTGTCTGTTTTCTTTAATCCTTCACCACCCCTCCTCAGGTTCACCACTGGCCATGCTGGACATGGTTCACTCATCTCCATTTTTTCTTGCATCAAGGACAACCATTTTCAGCAGGCTATGTTACATCTATGACCGTGTCATTAATTAATATTCTTGTATTTCCATCTGTGGTTTTTTTTGTTGTTGTTTTTTTTTTTTTTTTGGTTTTAGACATTTGATGACTTTATTTCCTCCTGGTTCCTTCCTCACATGTGCAACTTTTCAATCCTCCCACCCCCATTCTTCCAAGATAGTCATATCATAATTTAAATTCAATAAATATCCCTGAAGTTTTTTCCTGAACCTGATAATTGAGTTATTATTTTTTGCTTCATTTGTTATATTTTTATTACTGACTCCACTCCAAACACTTTACCTGTTGTAATTTCTTCTCAATCTATCTCAATGCACCTGGGACATTATCAATTTTAACTTCTCTCTCCAGGAGCTTTATGACCTGCCCGCATTTGAGGGTATTAAGGTTGGTTAACTCTATTGTCATTTGGTATTGCTAAGAGCAATGAGTGAAAGTGGTTCAACAGTTTTTCTGGTGTCCTACAGAGACCAAGGAGCTATGCTTCTAGGTGACTTTCTACTCAAGTTAGAATCATATAAATACTATCCTTTGGCTAAAAGAAAATAATTAAAGCTGTATTTCAAGACTGGGCTGAACAGGTTGTATTCATTTCCTAGGGATGCCATAACAAATTAAGATAAACTGGGAGGCTTACAACAAGAGAAATTGTATTCCCTCAGAGCTGTGGAGGCCAAAAGTCTGAAATCAAGGTGTCAGTAGCACCACACTCTCTGAAGGCTCTAGGGGAGAATCCTACCTTGTCTCTTGCAGCTTTGGCATTCTTGTGTCAACATCACTCCAATCTCTGCTGCCCTTTTTTCATGACCTTCTCCTCTCTGTGCCTTCTTATTTTCTATCTCTCACAAGGAAACTTGTCCTGGAGTTTAGGTTCTACTCAAATAATCCAGGATGGTTTTATCTTGATATATTTAATGTAATTATATCCATAAAGACCCTTTTCCGAAAAGGTCACATTCCTAGTGGACATATCTTTTGGGGACCACCATTCAACTTGCTACACTCGTCAATAGGATGGTAGCCTGAGTAAATAGACTCTAAAATAATTGTAGTTTTTAATGGGCGGGGGTGGGGGGTGGGCAGTGCATGGAGAAAGGATGAAGATAGGGAAAAAAATCAATTGTCCATTAGAATCTGATGAGAGGTGGTGTAAGAGAGAAGGTGTGTGTGTGTGTGTGTGTGTGTGGTGTTTGAATAAAGATCCTCAGTTAATTCTAGTCTTCCATGTTGAGAAACTGTCATATAGAATGGGTCCCAAACAGACTTATTCTCCTCAGGGTTTAGTACAAATTATACTTGCTCCATTTTATTAATTTTTTAGTTCTTAAACTTCACAGAGAATGTCTAAAATTAAAGAAGTTTTTTTCCACCTTGCCACATGTGGCCGTTAGACTCCAAAGGACTAGAAACTTAGCAAAGGTTGTTGTAGAAGACAAAGATGGTCACACTAAAAAATGGGAGGAAGACCTTGGGTAGAAAGCAGAAGATGGCTGTAAGCTGTTTCATGGAAGATTTAAACTATAAGAAAGAATTTTATCCTCAGTAAATGTTTATTGATTTGAATTCAATTATTAGTGAAAAATGTTGGATGTGTGTAAACAAATGTCCTTTAAATTAAGGTGGGTTTTCATCTAGCCAGTGTGGCAAAGTTTATGGTCTTGCCTAAAAATAGGAAAAAAACTAAAGTTGTGCTGGGTCCATTGACTAAGAGCATCAACATAACTTAGAAGTGCATGAGAAGTTCAGAATCTCAGGCCCATCACAGACTTCCTGGGTCGAAATCTGCGGGTGATTCTATGCACATTAACCTTTGAGAAGCCTGGAACTAAACTATTGTTCCATTCCCGTGCTTTTGTGAAAAAATCAAAGCAGGTTTTGCATGGGCCACTCTGTGGTTCATGTAGATGCCAGCTGGGTGGAAGCCTGCTCCTTGGTCAGGAACGTCAACATTCATTTCTTCCCCAGGTTGGCCCAGGATGGTCCCGCTGGGGTTTTGCACTGCCATCAGCTTCTAGAAGGAATGCTGCCTGGAGAAATGGGGAGAACCCTTCAGAAGAGGAGCAGTGAGGTTTTCTACTTTGTGGAGAGTTTCATCAAGTAAAACACAGGAGCCCCTTCTTATTGAGAAATGGTAATACTGGCTCCTTCGTGAAGCTCCTTTTTATTGTCCACATGCTGTGTTACACTCCTCAGTAACCTGGCTTCCATCGGGGTCTCTCCAGTGTTTCTGAGTGCCGGCCGCGGACACTGTGACCCACTAGAGCATGTCACCTCTTCCTTTCAAAAATGGTTGTAGATGATAACAAAGGCCTACTCTTTCTCAGAATGATGGCTGTGGAAGAAAGTTGTAGGATTGATTCTAGAATAACACCAACCTGGCTGAACTTGTTTTGTTTAAGAGCTAATCAAATCTGTATCATCATACAAACTTCTCTGCTTGTTTGGCCTTGTTTTAAAAACAATACCTTCTAACTGCTGGGACTAAATCCAATATTACACAACACGAAGGTGAACCTTTTAGAAAATATTGCTCAGTATAAACATGAACAGTGGAATTAGGCTTCCAACACTAAGCATTTTCATCCTGAAGAATTGCTCAATAATTTTTCTGTAGTAGTCATAATTTTAATTAAAACATTTTAATCAGCATGTGCTTCGAAACAGAGGTAGAAAGCCATTCTAAACGAATCCATAGGGGAGAAACGGTGACAGAGGTCTATGGAAGATAGGATTCAAGGATGTTTCATGGTTTGTTGAGATGAGAAATGCTGCAATAGTAAAAACCAGAAAGCAATGTTTCTGGCCTTTTGACTTTGAAAATTTTCTATTCTAAGTCTTTACTTTGTACAAGAATGGTAAGAATAGAGTGTGTTGTCTTCATGTATTGTTCTTTAAATGTTTCTGAAAGAAAGGAAAACTTTTATTACAAAATGAGTAATTCTTACTGAGAAACTAGCCAATAATTTTATTTAATGCCATTGCTAGAAATACTAGAAATAAACTATGCTCACAACATATTTTAGTCCTCTGATTATGTGGGTTAAACATTACAGAGGAAGGATCCATTTTTGGAATGATTGTAAATTACCATATATTTTATCTTTTCAAAATATCTCTGCATATTAAAATGGGGCCCAGAAACTGGCCTTGCACAAAAGCTAAGAGCCCAGACTTTATTATCAGATAAAACTTGTTTGAGTTCTCATTAAACCATCTGTTAACTATGTGACTCTGGGAAAATTACCAAACCATTCTGTGCTCACTGACCTTGTTTAAAAAACAGAGAACAATATAATAATATTGTGACTTTCATTAGAAAAGGGGACTGCTTTACAGATTAGATTAGAAAAAGTATATAATGTGCTTGGTAGAATGGTACTTCATATGTGAACAATATTTTCTGATTACTATAAATTTGGTCACTCACAATATTTAAGATAATAGACACAAAAAGTTTTCTTTAAGTATACAAAAAGTTCATTAACATGTTTATATTAATAAATACTATATTTTAATTTCAGATGAAGAAGCTATGTAATAAAGTCATTTCTTTTAGACCTATGCAGAAAAAAAACATTTTTTTCATTAAAAAAAATCAAAACAAAACAGAACAGCTTCCTTAAATATTAATAAGTGACTTTAAGCTCAAGTAAAATTCAATAATTTCATTATATTTATTGCAGTTATATTTGATATAATTCAAGAATTTATTTACTAAAATGAGGCACTTGGTATATAAAAATAAAAATATATAAATAGTTGATATATTTTCAATACTCTCTCTGTGCCAGATACAGGTTATTCAGGTTAACTCAGTTAATCTTCACAACCGCCATATGAGGTATGTACTCATTTTATCAATCAGCAAACAAGGTTTAAGTTTATGTGGGCCGCAAAGAAACAAAAGCGTCAATTTTCATGAAAACATGAGTTTATTTCGATAGAGACATGCTGAATACAAAGGGCTGAAATAAATGAGTAATTGTTAAAATAAAATAATAGAATATTTTAATAAAAATTAATATTTTTCTTGAACATTAATTTACCGGACACTGAATAACTGCACAAATTAATACGCATAACACAAATAAACCTATTTTTCTTGTTCTTCAAAAGCAAAATATTTCCTGTTGCGCACACCAAACTAGTCAGTCCAAGACTAATGATGTGGCAATCAGCTGCTAAAATATTTCCTGCTAGTATTAGTGGAAAGAAATGCTGTGCCTACAGGTAAGGCACATAAGGGAAATGAAGGCAATGCGATTATAGTAATCAGTCAGTATTGAACACTGTAGTTTGTTATTAATAATTATGTATAACAGGATATTGTAAAAACTAAATTACAAAATTTTTATTAAAATGTTTCTTACATACCGTTATGTCATCTGGGCTGCAAAAATATTTGTTGTGGGCCGCATTGTGCCCACGGGCCGCAAGTTTGACATGCTTGGTGGGGGAAGGTTTTCCCCACAACTCCAGTAATTCTCAGAACACCAGCTGGGTGGCAAACAATTCAACTCAATTTTGATGCTACCTAATCAGAGATACCATCAGATCTCACAGGTTAAGGGTTTAGTTTCACACTTATGCCCACTTCAGACACCAGTTACAAGCCCAGGTTTATCATCTATGCTTCTCAGTGATCCACTATAGATCAGAGGTTCCCAAAACCCCCTCCTTGGGCTTAATTTTCTAGAGTGGCTCACAGAATTCAGGGAAACATTTTACTTACTAGACCATCCAGCCTATCTAATAATAGACAAACATGGTACTTAACCATACCTCCAACATGCTTCCCATTGGCTAATCGGGGCGATATACAAATTAACTACCAACCAAGATGGCGGCTGGCAGCCAGGCAGCTGAAGCAAACAGGAGGCTTGCTTGCTCCAGTAATGAAGGAAGCCAACGTTCCCTGCCTGCTGCTGCCGGCCTCTGAGCTGCACTCTAAGAAACAATGTTGCAATTATAGAAGCTAAACAAACCCCAGAAACCTGCTTTCAGCTATCCGGGCCACAGAACTGGAGTTGCAACAATGTTTCAACTATAGAAGCCAAACAACCCAGATACCTGCTTTCAGCAGCCAAACCCTCAAGCTGGAGCCAAGCCTCAGAGCTAAAGCCGGCTTTCAGCTCCAGTGAAAGCCATAGAAGGTAAATAAATCCCAAAATAAAAAAATAAAAGAAAAAATGCTGTAATTTCCTTAGTT
>NW_006283544.1:2667955-2669042 GCF_000327345.1 Myotis davidii
GGGGGTGGGGGGCGGAGTCCCTCAGTCCGGCCTGTGCCCTCTCGAAGTCTGGGACCCCTTGGGAGATAATGACCTGCTGGCGTAGGCCTGCTCCTGGGTGGCAGAGGGCAGGCCCAATCCCTAGGTGCAGCCCCTGGTTGGGCTCAGAGCAGGGCTGATAGGGGAGTTAGGGCGCCACCCCCTGTCAAGCACAGAGCAGGGCAGATCGGGAGGTTGCAATGCCACCCTCAGTCACATTCAGGGTAGGGGTGATTGGGGGGTTGGGGCACTGCCCCCTGTCACATGTGGGTAGTATTTGCTAACTGAGCAGGGTGAGTACAGTTTGCCGACCTGTGCTACATATACCTGGAATTTAAATATCATCTATTGCATCTAGAATGACATAGGGACATCAAGGCAGGGTCGATGGGGAGGTTGCAGTGCCACCCCCTGTCATGCACAGAGCAGGGCCAATCAGTGGGTTGGGGCACTGCCCCCTGTCACTCACAGAGCAGGGCCCATAAGGGGCTCTGTACCCTGTCACACACAGAGCAGGGTCGACCAGGGGGTTGGGGAGCTTCCCCCTGTCACGCACAGAGCAGGGCCCATCAGGGGTTTGGGGAGCTCCCCCCTGTCACACACAGAGTAGGGCCAATAGGGAAGTTGGGACACCGCCCCCTGTCACACACAGAGCAGTGTGGATCAGGGGTTGGGGCACCGCCCCCTTCACCCACAGAGCAGGGCCGATCAGGAGGTTGGGGCACTCCCTCCGTCACACACAGAGCAGGGCCCATGGGGGAGTTGGGGCCCAGCACCCTGTCACACACAGAGCAGGGCCGATTGGGGGTTGGGGAGCGCCCCTCTATCATCCACAGAGCAGGGCCGATTAGGGGGTTGGGATGCCGCCACTGTCACATGCGGGGCAGGGCCAATGGGGAGGTTATGGCTCTATCGTGTCACACACAGAGCAGGGCCCGTGGGGGTGGGGGAGTTGGGGCACCGCACCCTGTCACACACAGAGCAGGGCCGATCAGGGGGTTGGGGCACTGCACCCTGGCACACACAGAGCCGCAGGCCAATCAGGGGGTTGGGGCGACGCAGCCTGTCA
>NW_006283544.1:2669389-2673550 GCF_000327345.1 Myotis davidii
AACGTTGGTTTCCTCCATCACTGAAGCAAGCAAGCCTCATGTTAGTTTCAAGCTGCCTGGCTACCGGCAGCCATCTTGGCTGGCAGTTAATTTGCATATCGCCCTGATTAGCCAATGGGAAGGGTAGCGGTCATAAGCCAATTACCATGTTTCTCTTTTATTAGATAGGATATAACTCATGAACCACCAAATGGAAGAGATGCATTGGCAAGTTAAGGGGACAGGTCTTGGAGCTTCCCTACTCTGGGCACACCATTCTCCCCAGAGTTTCCCTGTGTACACCAAATGGGAAGCTCTCCAAATTCTGTCATTTTGGGTGTTTATGAAGGCTTTTTTCTTTTACATTGTAATGATCAATTAAATCACTGGCCATTGGCAACTGCTTCAACCTACATCTCTTCTTCCCTTCCCAGAGGTTATCATTAGGAATTCATTTTAGGAGCTCTATGCCAGAAACTGGATCAAAGACCAAACATGTATATTTCTTATTATAAATCACAATATCATAGGTCATACTGAATAGAATCTTACTAATAAAAGCCTAGATGGTTCTCACACGGTCACGTCATGATGCCCTCACACCATCACAAGATGGCTGCATGCACAGCGGGGCCCGGGTCCCAGTAGTCGCTCCATGCAGCATCCACTGGGGTTCCTGCAGCCCCATGCTCACTGCAGAGGTGGGATCCATGGCTCAGCCTACCTATTTGGGACAATCCATTGAGGAGCCCTGGATGAGTGGGTAGGGCCTACCTTTTTGGGTCAATTGATCACAGGGCTCCCATACTGTGAGGGGGCACAGGCCAGGCTGGGGGACCCCCATCACCAAGTGCACAAATTTCATGCACTGGGCCTCTAGTCCTATCTAATAATAGACAAACATGGTACTTGATCGTACCTTCACTACGCCTCCCATTGGCTAATAGATGACATATGCAAATTAACCACCAACAAATTTGCATACGTAGGCACAAAGCAGTGGAGCAAAGACTGAAGGCAGCTCCAGCCAGAGCAGTGAAAGCTTGAAGGCAGCTCGGGCTGGAGCGAAGGCCTGTGTCCCGGTTGCGAGAGGAAAACCGGTGCTGGCAGCCGGAGGGAGAGAAGGAAATATTTTCGTGCACTAGACCTCTAGTATATATATATAATGGATGACCTGTAAGAAGAGGGAAATTTGGACTCAGACACAGAGACTTAGAGTGAGGATGCCATGTGATGACAGAGGCAGGGATTAGAGTGACGCACCTGCAAATTGAGGAAAGCCCAGGATTGACAGCCACCACCAGAAGAAGCTAGGAGAGGAAAGACAGGATTCTACTGAGAGTCTCAGAGGAACCATACCTGACGACACTTAGTTTTGGACTTTCAGTCTCCAGAACTGTGAGGCAATACATGTCTGCTGTTTCATGCCACCCAGTTTGTGGTACTTTGTTATGGCAGCCCTAGAAAACTAATGCAAATGCATCCAAGCTTTTTTTTTTTTTCTTCTCTCATTTACTGTATTCCTCCCATGCCAACACCAATATCTCATCCCTTTGGATCTAGGATCTTCAAACTTCCCAAATTGAAGATGAGCTAACCTGAGAGTTAGCATAAAAAGGATAGAAGGCAATCTAAGTACAATACTCTCTATCTTTCCAGGTAATGTAGTTGATTTTTAACAAGTCTTTTTGGTGAGCTGATTTACCAATGGATGTGTTCTCTGATCTAAAAAAGACAAAACTCTGCTGTCAAGATTCTCAGGCTGGTGGGAGAGAGGGCAGTAACAGAGACAGCAGGTAGGAAAAGGACTTGGAGCTGACAAAATCCTTGCTATCTATACTTCTTTAGCATTGTTCTTTTAAGTTCACACAATCTACTTATAATGTACTTTCCTGGCCTTTATTGCAGTTAAATACCAGGACCTGGGATGAAGCACTAATGGTTTACATCACAGCAGGGCCTGGATTATAGTTTTCCCTACCCATCTTGCCTCAACACCATCTTCAATATACACATTGTAAGCATTTCCAACAGCTGGGCTCACTCTTCCTTCATTTCCTTAACTTTAGCCAGTCTCCCTTCTCTTCAATGGTAGTTGTTGCTAGGCAAGGCCACAGCTTTGATTTTTCCAAAATCTTATATATTAAAATAACACCTCTCTTGAATTCTCCAAATCCCATATTCACAGAATGTGCAAATGTGTGTTATCCTGATTTCTTGCTCCACTCCTCTTCCTAGAATATTTAAGATCATCACCCTTCCCTAAGCGCTGCTCTCCTTGCTTTTACTGAGTTATGGTCCATGCTTTACAAGATGCTTAACCTTCATCCATGATGCCCTCACTCTCTTAGCTTTTGTACTGGCATCTGCCTTGTTTGACTGCAACACTGTTTTTTCTGCCCATGTTTTCAGGCAGTTGATTGTCTCTGGAGGAAGCCAACCTATCATTTCCTGTATAAACTGATGTTTAGCCAATTAAAACTGTGTCCTTACGCTTCATATTACCTTATTTCATGATTTGATTTCTAGTCATGCGCTTATTGGATCTTAAGAAATTTCTAGAATTAAACTTGAAGTAAGTGCACGCTTTTGATTTATATATACTCAGTTTCCCTATTTTTTTCTGTTGAATACTTTAAAAAATTAAACACATATAACAAATACATCCACACAGTGAGATGGACTCTGTGAGAAAGTATGGACCTTTGTATTTTAAGTCAGTTGTTTTGGTAAGTTTGGAAATGGTAAAAATGAAATAAAAATGATTATAATTAATATTTTCAAGAAATTAATTTTAAACAGAAGTTGTTGTTTTTTTACTAAAGAAGTTCTCCTAAAAGGCTTCAGGACAATAAAGGAAACACAAAAGGCAAAGTAATACCACCTGTTGTTCTTCAGATTCTCCAGTTGGGATTATGGTCAAGGTAGCTTGGCCATCTATCTTCCCACCCCCTATGGGCACTAGTTAGAAAATTAAGAGCTGCACTGTATCATCACTGGTATGTGGCTTGGCACACCTTTTACCAAAACCTGCCTGCTTGGTAATTAAAAGAGCAATGTTTATTTATCTATCTATCTATTTATTTTGCTACAATACTGCTTTACAGAACTGGCAGCCAAAGACAGCACCTGGAATCTTACCTCATTCTCCCTAAGCGCCCAGCCTCCACAGCTGTCTTAAATTTTTCTTATATTGAAAAACATTGAATAATTCTCCTAGTGCTTTTTAAAAATCACTAAATACCATTTCACAGAAAGATGGGCTGGGAGAACTGAGAGTTAGCATGCTGATTAGAAAAGAGAACTCTGGTTTTATTTTATCCGTCTTATATATTTACTAGAGGCTCAGTGCACGAAATTCGTTCACGGGGGTGGAGGCGTGGGGGGTGGGCAGAGGGTTCCTCAGCCCAGCCTGTACCGTCTCCAATCTGGGACCCCTCAGGGGATCGGGCCTAAACCAGCAGTCGGACATCCCTCTCGTAATCCAGGACCGCTCGACTACCTGCCTGCCTGCTTACCTGATTACTCCTAATCCCTCTGCTTGCCAGCCTGATTGCCCCTAACTTGCTCCCCTGCGGGTTTGATCACCCCTAACTTCCCCTGCCTCGGCCCCCAGTCTGGCCTCCCTCTGTGGGGGGCAACCTGGTAGATCAGGGGAAGGCACCAGCCCCATTATCCCACTGCTACTGCCACTGCTGGCCTGAGCCTCCGCTCTCGCAGCCACTGCGGCTTTGTCTGGAAGGACGTCCGGAAGACGTCCACTCTAATTAGCATGTTACCCTTTTTATTAGTATAGATTTGGGGACCATTACAACCACCCAGAACTTAAAGAAAACACATGGCCCTGGCGTTTTGGCTTAATGGAGAGAGTATCGGCCTGTGGACTGAAGGGTCCCAGGTTCAATTCCAGTCTGGGGCACATGCCTGAGTTGCGGGCTCGATCCCCAGTAGGGGGCTGATGTTTCTATCTCTCTCTCCCTCTCCCTTCCTCTCTGAAATCAATACAAAAATATTAAATAAAAGAAAAAGAAAACACATGCTCTTCACTTCGGGCTTTGTCATTTTACAATATCTTTTGTGCAGTATTTTAACTTCCCTCAATTTTCCTTTACCCACCCTTAAAATGCAATCTATTTTGGGGAAGATGATCAGGAAAGTGGTTCTAGTGAGTAGAAGTTTTGT
>NW_006283544.1:2673613-2691031 GCF_000327345.1 Myotis davidii
CTAATCTGTTGGGCAAAAGAATTCTGCATTTTCTGGCCAGAAAGTGCATTCTCTCTTAGGTGGCCCGAGTGCTTTTTTTAAGGTCATTTTATGGATTCAAAAGAATAAACAGATGTGGAAAGCTTTTGTCGAATTCCTTTTACGTGGTTCTTCCAGCCTCGTGGAAAGTGAGATGTGGCCCTGAATTCATCCTAAAAGGTGTCTTTGGGCACAACTTCTGCAGGATGCCCTACACACTTCGCTGTCAGGACTCAGGGGGGCCTGAGGGTGAGCGAGGTGGTGGTGCCAGCACAGGACCAGGAGAAGGTAGTGTTTTCTACACTGCCCAGGATAGTGTGGGCTGCAGCTGCACCCGCCAAGGTGGGCAGGGTGTTTCTGCTGTTTTGTTTTGGTCTGGCCTCCACCCCCTGAGCCATAGACCCGCGCCTGCACTGAGGCTGTGAACAGTTTGATGGTCCTACATTTTGGTGGATAGTGGACGCACTCCCACCTCCCGGAGACTGGCAGCTAGACATTGGTGGCCTTTGAGTTACTCGCAGGAAGAGCATGGCCCTTGGTCCAGAAAAGACTGGGGCAGGGGTGGGCAAACTTTTTGACTCGAGGGCCACAATGGGTTCTTAAACTGGACCGGAGGGAAGGCCGGAACAAAAGCATGGATGGAGGGGTTGGGTGAACTAATATGAATTCAAAGTAAACATCATTACATAAAAGGATATGGTCTTTTTCTTTTTTAGTTTTATTCATTTCAAACTGGCCGGATCCGGCCCACGGGCCATAGTTTGCCCACGGCTGGATTGGGGCGTCCGCAGCTAGGAGGCCTCCCTGGGCTAGGGGCCACTGGTGGTTTGAAGGCCAGCCACGCCCCTGATCCAGGCGGGGGTCCCCTCATGGTGACCGGTCGTTTGGTCGTTTCAGTCATGACGTCTCTTGGCTTTTTATTATTAGGATATATATACTTGGGACAGAGGGAGTAAAAAGCATTAGTTAATATCCAAAGTAACGGGGGAGAACAGAAAATTTGAAAAAGAACTAATTATTAATTTTAGGATAAATGAATAATCACTAAAATTAAAAACTCAAAAAAAGGATTTAAGTAGCATATAGATTATGGGACAAATTGTAAACTGGGGAACATTATAGCTAATCAGTCAGAAATAATTTCTTCTAAGAACAGGAAAATAGTAGATGTTCCTGTCCTTTTTCAGTGCCTTTCTTGTATAGTTTGACTTTCTTAATTACTAATCTAGGCATTTCATTAGTATATTTGTGATTACAAGTCCACAAATGAGAACAATCTGTCTGTTTAAGTCAATTTGTAATGTCAAATACATATCTTAATTGTACACATTTTTTACTTTATTTTTTTTTACATTGGAGGATTTTGTTATATTTTATTCAGGTATGGATGAATATTGGTTTCAATGTTTATGATGGATATAAATAATAACAGTTATCATTTATTAAGCATTTAGTTTTACCAGGCCCTCTGTGAAGTACCTAATCACCTAATTCTTCAACAATATATGTTAGTATATTAATATATGTTAGTATATTAGTATATATGTTAGTATATTAATTTCCCCTTTATCAGATGAGGAAACCAAGTTCTGGGCCAAATTTCCCAAGATACCTAGCTAACAAGTGTTGGAATTTGAATCAACATAGCTTATGTCTAGAGCACATACTCTCAACAACAACGTTATCCTACTCCTGATGGAGAGCTAAAGCAATGAGTTTGGATTTAGTGAGGAACTGTCAAGTTTTATCTGCATGAAACCAAGCAACTGATTTATTTAATATTTTCCCCCAATTGAATTGATGGCATTTTTCATTCAACTATTTTCTCTTTGCATACCTATTGCTGGATTCTACACATAGAACAGTATCTCTCTTTTTTTCCTCTCTCTCCTGCTTTTCTTTCTTTTTTTAAATGTTATTTTAGAACATTCAAAAACTTAATTTTTAAATTTTCTTCAGAATTCCTTGACATAGTATGAGCTCTAAAAAACAATGTCAAAGTGTAAAAGTTAAACCAATATCTAACTGGAGCCAGAACTTGAAGGTGGAGGAAGGAATGCATTTTTCAGTCTCCTGGCCTTACAAACAATTGTTTTTCTCATCCCCTTTTATTAGTCGACAGGCTTGACAATATGTTGCTGAGAGAGCAGAATCTGAGAGAAAGGGTTAGCTTTAAATCATCAATGAAGATCTTTGATTGCTATCAGATTTCCCTAGTGCAGGTAGATCTAGCTTCAGGTTAATTTTAGGTTTTTACCATTGTGCTGACTCTTCAAAATGGTCTACAATTTACATGTCTTTTGTGTTTACGTGAATGCTTCCAGAGTATAGTCATCAGCATCCTGAGCTTCCCACAAGCCTGTTGCAAGACATTTTATGACTTTTATAACCTCTTAAATAAAGAAGTTTTCTGAAAGATTGAAAATTCAGCCAAATGGTAGCTTACTGGTTCCTATTTCACCTAATGCTTGTCTTTCTTTGGAAAATGGATTGAGCACCATTTATCTTATACTGTCAAATAAGGCTTAGCTACAGGGCACAAAATCAACTGTGTACCTGTCAGAGAACATGGTAGCCAACAGTCCAGTGTGTACTGGCTGAATAATTAACACAGGGCGACCCTGATGCTTGACAAATATGATGTGGTAGGTAAGTACATTTTTACTAAGTCTTTATAAGCACTAAAATTTGCATTGTGTTTTAGCAGAGGTATTATAATACAGTAGTATTTAGTGACTTGCTTCTAAAATAACGTGATTTAAATTTGTCTTCAGTCTTCATGGTACAATAATGATACTTCAAGACTAATGCTTTAATTTTTCTACAAACTTACTAAAGTAATAATCTCCTGAATGCTTGCTATTTTGGGCTGGTATAATATTTCCCAATTATCAGTAAAATATTTTCCCATGTAATTTTATCATCTTTGTCACATATACCCCTATGCTTAGAAAAAGTAATTAGTGCTTAATGAAAACAATTGGCTCATTAAGAAAAGAGAAATTCCCTCTAAGGGAGTTTTATAAAACATGCAAAGATTTTTAAGTCTAACAAATTCATGCATTTGCCTTAGTTTAGATTTCCTGTGCAATACATTTTTGGTAATAAGACGTCCTTGCTGCTACATAGAGGGAAAAGAGTGAGGCTGAGTAGGGAGAAGAGCATGCAAAAGGAGTAATTTATATATAAAATGTAGAGAAATTTAATAACAAAAGTGATTTGTCCCAAGCATAACACTGGTTGGAAAATTATATAAGAGGAAGCATAGCTAGCCCTGGTTTTGTTCAGTGGTTGAGTGTCAACCCATGAACTAGGAGGTCAAGGTTGGATTCCCAGCTAGGGCACATGATTGGGTTTCGGGCTCAATCCATATGGGCCTGTAGGAGGCAGCCGATCAATGATTCTCATCATTGATGTTTCTATTTCTCTCTCTCCCTTCCTCTCTTTGAAATCAATTAAAACAAACAAACCAAAAAAGCAGGGTCTCAGGTGGCCATCTCCCTGGCTTTAAATATTAAAAAAAAAAAAAAAGAGGAAGCATAGATTTTTTTTCTGACACAACATGACAATATAATCTACTGTATTGTCATGTCATCACCATGACATCATAATGTCATTATTATGACTAACAAAAAATTGGCTTTCTTATATAAAACTTTTATTCTTTCTATGGTATTTGTGTTAGTTTGCTAGGGTTACCATAATACAGCACCACAGACAGTGTGATTTCAACAACAGAATTTTATTTCCCCATCATTCTGGAAACTAGAAGTCTGAGACAAAGGTGTTAGCAGGGTTGGTTACTTCTGAGGCCTCTCTGCTTGGCTTGTGGAAGGGCATCCTCCCCCTGTGCTTTGAGGGCTCTTCCCTGACTTCAAAGCTTGTCTTTGTATAAGGACACCAGTGACATAGGATTAGTACTCACATTAATTGACCTCATTTAGCCATTATTACCCCTTTAAAGATGATATCTATCCAAATACAGTTATTAGGAGTAACTAGGAGATACTAGGAGCTACTAGTCAACATATAAATTTGAGGGGACATAATTCAGCCTGTAACAGTATTTAAATGTTTTTACAATTTTGTATATTGGCTTTTGTTTGTAAGGCCTTCTGTACTACTTATATTTTCTGGGTATTGCATATTTCAGAACACATGACGTGCTGAGTTCCTGGTTTCATAGAAAATCCATTTTATATATAACAGATGTTTAATCATAAAGAGAAATATTTGTTAGATTATAATTTCAATCATCTGTTGGATATTTAAAATATCTTCCCAGGTGTATTTTAATTATTTAATTTACTTTTAAGTTTCTAAACCAATTGCTTTACTCAAGCCCTCAAAATTATAATCCTAGCTAGCCAATCATATACTTGAGTATATTGATACAAACTAGCATTGTGTCCCACAATAAGATGCTTAATCTATATAATAAAGAGGTAATATGCAAATTGACCATCACTCCAACACACAAGATGGCCACCCCCATGTGGTCAAAGATGGCCACCACAAGATGACCAGCAGGGGAGGTCAGTTGTAGGCAATCAGGCCAGCAAAGTAGGGCAGTTGGGGCGGGGCAAGGCCAGCAGGGGAAGGCAGTTAGGAGGGACGAGGCTTACAGGGGAGGGCAGTTAGAAGCAACCAGGCTGGCAGGGGAGGACAGTTGTAGGCAATCAGGTTAGCAAAGGAGGCCAGTTGAGGGGAGGGGGGACAAGGCTTGCAGGGGAGGGCAGTTTGGGGTGACCAGGCCTGCAGGGGAGGGCAGTTGGGAGGGACCAGGCCTGCACGGGAGGACAGTTAGAAGAGATCATGCCGGCAAGGGCAGGCAGTTAGGGGTGATCAGGCCCGCAGAGGCAGTTGGGGGTGTGATCAGGCCAGCAGGGGAGAACATTGAGGGCAAGATCAGGCCGACAGGGGAGGGCAGTTAGGGGTGAAAAGGATGGCAGGGGAGGGCAGTTGGGGGCAATCGGGCCACCAAGGGAGCAGTTAGGCATCTATCAAGCTGGCAGGGGTGTGGTTAGGGGGTGATTAGGCTGGCAGGCAGAAGCGGTTAAGGGCAATCAGGTAGGCAGGCAGGCAGGCGAGTGGTTGGGAACCAGCAGTCCTGGATTGTGAGAGGGATGTCTGACTGCCAATTTAGGACCACCAGGATTGGGCCTAAACGGGCAGTCAGACATCCCTTGAAAGGTCCCAGATTGGAGAGGTTCAGACTGCACTGAGGGATCCCCCCCTCCCTCCCACACAAATTTTGTGCACCAGGCCTCTAGTATTAAGATAATTTTAAAAATAAAATTATAGAAAACCTCCCTTCAATTCTAGAATCAACCTGAACATGTTCAAAAATAAGTAGAATAGTTATATATTGGACCTCTATGTGTGTGTGTGTGTGTACAGGGATACCTTTGTGTGACTATAAAATGGTGATTGGATTTCTAGATTCTCAGTCAAAAGTTGATTAACATATTTTAACAGTATTTAAAATGAATTTTATATGTATAAAAATATTGATTTTTAAGTAAGTTTATTTTTTCATTTAAGTAAGTTTATTATTTTCATTTCATAACAATGAAATTTAGATATGTAATAGTAATAAATTTAAATTTAAATATGTAAATTTGGAATGTAAACATTCCAAACAGTATAATTTAGGAAAAACAAACTTCTAAACTACTTTTAAAAAATGTTGTATTTTTTAATGTAATATTTTATTCAATGTTGCAAACAACTTAAGAAGTTTTGTTGTAAATGTGCACATTGTACAAATTCTAGAAAGATAATATATTGCTTTGAGCAGGTCCTGAAAAATTTCTGCACAAATCTTGCTTTCCAAAATATCTCTTCTTTTCTAACTAATTCTTAGCTCTTCCATAAAAAAGTGTTTATAAAACATTAATGGGAAATTTAACTCAGTTTCCAGAGAGAGATTTCTGCTGCATCAGATCTTATATTTTCAGCAATACAGTGTTCTCTTTCCCAATACTTGTACTTATTTCCCAGTAGGTCTCACCATCTGCTATTGATGCTTGTCTGAAATAGGAAAGTCCTCCTTAAGCAATTCTTGTTCCAATATTACTCTTTAATACTACCACCTTCTCAGGTTACAAATTATTCCTGTACCCCAAAGTCAAATCTGCAGGTTACTATCTTCAAAGGTATTTAATCACCAAATGCCTTTTAATTTGTTGAACCCAAAAGCAAAAGGGAAGAGTATTGGAAGTTTCAAACTCTAAAGAGGAAAGCCACCTTGTATTTTACATATCATAAGCTAATGTTTCTTAAACAGACCCCTCAAAAAGAATTCCATAAGGTCCTCAAGGAATTTGTATTGTTTTTATGCAAACTTTTGTAATTTGACTTATTTGGGGAAGTCATGGCACTATATTAAATTTTTAAATCTCTCATTTCTATCTATCCTTAAATTATATTAGACATTCTTAAATCCTCAATATGAAACATGTTTTATATATTTTTCTCATTTTAATGATATAGCATTTGACCATTGACCTTCATTTTTGTGGATATTGATAAAAGAAATCTATCATTTCAGGGACTACTAGAAAGGCTGTAATAGGTTTAACTTGTGGACTTTTGCACAAGCAACAGGACAAATACTCACTGTTATCTTTTTTAATTTATCTTTATTGTTGAAAGTATTGTAGATGTCCCCCTCCCCCCCACACACCCTCTTTCCCCTTCCAGCCCCCCTCCACTGGCCCCCCAGGCCTTTGTCACACTATTGTCTTTGTCCATTGGTTATGCATATATGCATACAAGTTCTTTGGTTAATCTCTTCCCCCCTGCCCCCATGCATCTAGAGATATGTGTTTATAGGTATATTGTGAGATTCCATACAAATGCACATTATCACTCTTGGGTGAAATGAAACTTGAACACAGGTATCAAACTGTACCAATTGAAATAACCAAATAAATGTTGTACAAAGGATAAATTTGGTTCATTATTGGAAATAAGGGAATAATACTGCTATGGTCTGAATGTTTGCAACCTCTCCATATTCATAATTTGAAATCTTAACCCCCAAGGTGATGGATTTAGGAGGTGAGCCTTTTGGAAACTATTAGGCCTTAACTCATCTCTTCTACCATGTGAGGAATCGGTGAGAAATTGGTTGTCTGTAACCCACAAGAGTGCTTTCACAAGAACCCAGGCATTCTGGCACCCTGGTCTTGGAATTCCAGCTTCCAGAACTGTGAGAAGTAAGTTGCTGTTGTTCATAAGCCACCCAATCTGTGGCATTTTGTTATAGCAGTCCAAATGAACCAAGACAAACATTAACTGCATATGTATCAGTTATCAATTGCCACAATCTATATATATAAAAGCCTAAGCAACTGGCTGACCAGCTAACTGGCTGGCCGGTAGTTATGATGCACACTGACCACCAGGGGGCAAACACTCAATGCAGGAGCCAAAACCACAGGCATAGAAACATGGAACAGATTGATGAATCTCAGAGAGAAGGGGGCAGAGGGGAGGGCAGAAAGAGATTAACCAAAGATTTTATATGCATACTAGAGGCCCTGTGCATGGGCTCATGCACCGGTGGGGTCCCTCAGCCTGGCCTTCGGGGATTGGGCTGAAACTGGCTCTCTAACAACCCCTGAGGTGTCCCAGATTGCGAGAGGGCACGGGCCAGGCCAAGGGACCCCACTAGTGCACGAATCCATGCACCAGTCCTCTAGTAATGTATAATGGCAAACCACCCCCAACCTTTTATTTTTTTCTTTTGTTAAAAAAAAAAAAAAGATAGTGCTTCTGTTAGTTTGTCTTGAAACTGTGTCTATATAGAATTTTATCTGGCTCCTCTGATCTTGGCTGGGCTTACTCACTTCTTTGGGGATCCACTGGCTTATCCAGGCTGGTCTCAATTTAGGGATTTAGGTGACTAAACTCTCCTCCATGTTTTTATCCTCTGTCAGCAGGCTAGCTACAGCGTGTTGTCATGATGATGTAGGACCCAAGAGGAGACACAAAAACACATACGGACTTTTCAGCTTCAGTTCAGAATTGGCACTCTTTTATTTCTGCCTCATTCTATGGCCCCAAGCAGCTGCCTGGGCCTTGCCTAGAGTCTGAGTATAAGGGCCCTGGAAAGTAACAGTTTAAATTTACACAGCAAAGAGTATTAGTACAGCAAGGACTGAGAAACTGGCACTGTTTTCAAGCTAGCAAAATGTGAAAGAACATGCAAGAAATTTCTGAAAGCGTTCTATGTTGAATAATCTCATGGAATGTCATCTACAACAGAACTGGGAACTTGAAACCATGTATGTATTAGAATTTCTAAAAAATGGTACAGACATGTTTATAACACAGAATATGCTATATAAATAATCTCTTGCCTTCTAATATTCATTCTTTCCTTTTTCCTTATTAACAAAGCCATAGCAAAATTTCCAATGAAAAGATTATATCACTTAAAAGAAATTTACACCAAGAAGCATCATAATCAATCTTTTGAAAATGAAAGACAAAGAAAAACATCTTGAAAGAACCAAGAGACAGAAAATTAATTAGACATTTAACAGATTTTTCATGGAACCCATGAAAACCAGAAAGAAGTGGCACAAAATTTTTTTTAACAACTAAAAAAAAAGAACTATGCTCAGAATCCTATATCCAGAAACAAATAAACAAACAACAACAACAACAAAAAACCCTTCAAGAATAAAAGGAAACTACTAGTAACATTAGCTTCTTTCCTTCTTGCATCTCTAGAGATTTCTATTAGTCCTAAAATATGATAAGTAGCTATAATTTTAAAATTCTTGAAGTTATAAATTAATTCAATCCTGAAGAAAGCCAGAATAAAGTATGACACATTAATTATAAATTGTGGGGAGAAGGAGGAGAAGTTACCCAATAGAAAAAGAACAGTGAGAAAAATCCAAGCTTGTCTTTAGCTCTAGAGGAGTGTGAGGGAAAAGTTAAGTTTATGCGCATTGCGTTATTGACACTATTTTCTTATCCTTTTAATGTCTGTGGTTTCTGAAGCGATAAGCCTTTCTTTATAGTTTGGTTTCTCTCTCTCTCTCTCTCTCTCTCTCTCTCTCTCTCTCTCTCTCTCTCTCTCTCTGGTTGTAGTCTAGCTATTATCATAATTTCCTCTTTAAAGCTTTCTTCTCACATTAATTAGTGTATCAGAGTTTTGTGAGATCCTTTAGAGAAATCCCTCTTTAATACAGTCCAGCATTTTTGTCCTCAGGACTCTTTCAATTAACTCTCAGAACTCAACTGACCTGTTGAGAGCTGGCCTCTGCAAGACAGACTTAGCCCAGAGTGGTTGAGGCAGTCAACCAGCAACAGGCAAGGCTTACCATGCAGCTCTCTCCCCTCATCATGTCAGGGAGGGGTAGTTGTTTGTAATCATAAACAAAAATGTGACTCCTGGTCATGTCTTGTCTCTTCCTATAGCTATAAATGCAAGATTAGACTCTCAGGTATGTGATTGAGCCAGCAAAGGGGATGGCATCCCTTCACATTCAAATGTTGAGTTGGCAGGAGAGGATCTGGCTACAGTTCCTTCTAAGTCCTGTGTCATACCCTAGGTCCTGGTTATGCCAGGGGTGAGCAGAGCTTCCTAAATCAAGTAATGTAAGAGGTTGGCTCTGGGTCTGACACATTTCTGGTGCTGACCCAGAATGCTGTGGGTGATGGGCGTGTAAGCACTGCTACTTCTCTGCGTCCCTGTGAGCTCAGGTGGACTTCTAAACAAGTGCTTTGATATTTTCTAGAAAAACGCAATTCCTATGTGAATAAACTCTACTGTGGAAAGGAAAAATACATAAATCTTCTTAATTCATTTCAAAAAACAGGACTTTCCTGGGTTTTCTTTTTCATCGTCCCCCAGTGGAACACCTCTCCTGAATCCAGCAGCTCAGCAAATTCCAACCTTTTCTTCTCATGAGCTCCCTTCTCATTTCATAAGGCACTTTCCCTAGCAAACCTTTCTAATCTCCAGGATAGGGTTTTGTTTTGTATTCTGTCCATGTGGCATTCCTATTTAATAATTAGCACTCCTTCAACTGGTGCTTAAATGCTATTCTGAGATCTAGCCCTTTCTGACATAATAAATGTAGGTTTAATGAATGAATGCACAAATGCATGAGGTAACTTAGTTAATATCCTCTTAGACCCAGGACTGCGCAATTTTCAAGTATACCTAATATTTCAAGAAATTAGATCAAGATATAAGGAAGTTTGATTTTAGGGAAAATAAAAAAAAACAATATACAAAACAAAATACAAAAACAATCGAGATTTGATTTATAAGTAGTTTATATATTTCAGAGAGGAAGGGAGGGGGAGAGAGAGATAGAAACATCAATGATGAGAGAGAATCATTGATTGGCTGCCTCCTGCATGCCCCTTACTGAGAATGGAATGTTAACTTAGGCATATGCCCCAACCAGTAATCAAACCATTCATAGGTCGGCACTCAACCATTGAGCCACACTGGCCAGTGAAATAGAAGTACTTTCTCAAAAGATTATCTTGAACTTATTAGCAAGTGCTAGAAGTTTGATTCTGAAGCTTGAAGACCAGTTTCCAAGTGACCACTTAAAGTCCAGGAAATACTTTGTCTTCTCTCTGGCTGGCGTTTATTTTTTGTGCTTGTGGAAAGTGATGAAATACCTGTTTCTCTGAGTCACTTAAAGTCCCTAAGGAAAGAGTTAACCTAACCCTAGACAAAACCTGAGGAAGAGATTCTAATCTATTTTTAAAACATTCTCTTTTACTTGATGATCAAAAGGTTATTTTTACACCCAATCTAAATCCCATCTATTATTATACCTGTCATCCTATCAATAAAATAAAAAAGGTACATGGTGAGTTGGCAACCAGAATTTACAAACTTTATGAAACATATACGGTAAAATTAAGTGAGTTATGGTGGGAGCCAAAGATACAACCTTGTCACTACATGGTCTATCTGTACCTTCCCAGCCACCATCAGGGGAAAGTGATGCAAGTAAGTTGATTTTGGAAGGACTTTAATTCTCGGAGCAATCGCCATCAAAGTTTTCCGTGCCACAAGTCATACAATCAGAACCTATTATACCAGACAAAGCTTGTTCTGTTTCCTAAGCTTGGGGGCAAATCTTTAAGCCCGCAGAAAAGGATTTATCAATTCGCCTCCCACTCAATGTAGAGCACTGCCATGAAGTCCCTGTGCCCAGAGCCTGTCTTGAGTGGTTCCAAATCTTCCAGCCTTAGTCTAATGAAATACACGGTCTCTCCAGTGTGTCCCAGCTAAGCTGTTATACCTGCCAACACTGCCTTCCTTATGTCATCTCAACTTCCCTGCACATGCTTCCACCTCCCTTTTTGTTGGACACCTTCCCCCAGTGATCTTCAGGGAATGGACTGGTGATTCCCTGGGGAGTATAAAGTTGCAGCTTCCTGGTGACCATGCTTATAACGTCTGGCCTTTCCTTTGCTTTCTTTCTATTATTAATATTAACAACTAGGAGTTATGACAGTAAAAGTCACACTTCTTACAAGGCAGTTAACTTCCCCCAGAGCAAGTGTCCCAAGAAGCATGGACAAAAATTGCAATAATTATGACCTAATCTGAAATCCCAAAATATTACTTATACTACATTTTATTGGACAACTCACTGAGTTAGCTTAGATTTAAGGGGAGGGGAATTATACTCCGTCTCTCAATGAGATAAAGATCCCATGACCATCCTTAATCTACTACCACTGTGTAGATGGAGTAGCACAGCTATACTTGCATAGTTCATTACATGTTGTAGGTTATATGACATCAGTATATTACATGAGTCTTGTATACAGATATGGAATCAAGTAAAAAGCATAACTCAAAATGAACTATACTTCAGAAGTGACAAATGCAACAAGTGTTGAATGCACAATCCTAGTGCAGTGTTTGTTACAAGTAGTGTCTGACCTTAAATAAATCAGTTAATTTTGGAGGCTCCTTCCTAATCTAAAATTCTGTTACTTCAATTACCAGTATTGCCTGGATTTGTTGTTATGCATGCACTTAGAACACACATAAAAGGCCCAGGAACCACCCTTATTAATTCACCATTAAAACTTTGATCATGGTAATTTAAGTACTTTGAAACCCTAGGAAGAAAAACAACACATCACAGATAGATGTGGCTATTTTAAATAGTAATAGAAAATACATTTCTCCTTAATGAATTTTTCCAGATTAGTTTAATCAGTGATCTTCTGTTCCTCTGTACAATAGGGAGGTTTCTCTTTGGTTTTGACTTTCTCCCACTCCCAGGTAGAGCATTCTCACCTTTGTAGAAGTAGGAGTCATCTCATTGATTGTCTTGAGTAAAAGGAAATGGCTCATGCATCTTTTCTACATTATAACAAATGTCCTTTTGCATTATAATTGAATGGTGATTGTTGTGTTCAATCAATGGGAAAGGTTAAAGGAGCTCCTCTGCCAGCATTTTTAATGGAGAAGTCGATTAAGATTCAGTTTAATCATTCTAGCTGCCTCAGAATTAAAGCAACAAAGACCATCAATGGCACTATAATTACTAGTCTTTCTGTAAGTTTACACTGCTATTTATGCAGCTATAAATTTTATTATAATGCACAATGCATCTAGGTTAACTTGCTTTATTTGCAATGTAAAATATTTGCTTTATTTGTATGAAGGAAATTGTTCTGATAAAATATATAAAATTCAGTCCAATCATTTTTTTAAAAGCCTGAGAGTCTAAGTGAATCAGTATCATACTCTGTGTTAAATAGTTTAAAGTCATGGCCTTAACCTTGAGACACTTGAGACATATTTCAGTTTATTGAACATGGAGACTAACATCTCTCCCAGGTGACTGTAAAGGGTCAAATGTATTATTCTAATCCCTGTTCCAAACAGAGAAAAGGTCATTATACAGTACCTAGTGCATGTTGTAAAGAATGAAAAATTCACACTGGGGGCGTGGGTGCAAATCTATTTTAGACTTGGCCTTTAAAATGTTTTTTAAATTGAATGATTAAGTGGTGATGAACCAGAAAAAATACCTTGAAATTGATCCCATTTATTAATTAGTTTGCACATGTAAAGGTCTTTCTATAAATAGTCAGAAGACTAGAGGAAATTGTTCTTCTTGAATGGAGGAATGACTTTCAAATTAACCTTTTTTCAATACAGAAATAATGCTTATAAATGTACTGATTACCATCCAATACTTCACATTATTCAATATACATATAGAAGCCTGTGGAGGAGTTTGTGTCTTAAAATTTATACATTTCCCAGGTTTAACAAGCCAGCTCTAAGGAACAACATAGGGAGAAAATTAACTGAAGCAGTACCATATATTGAATTTGTATCCTTTCTTTAAAAAAAAAATCAGCTCCACCATGATCTTTATAGAGGTATAAAAAGCAATTCTTTTGTGAATCTGGGATAGTAAGTACTCAATTAAATAGCCCAAAGATCAAATGAGGAGGACATTTGTGAGGTGAGGAGGAACATTATTATTTAATATAAGCATGTTGAAAAAGGACGCACAAAAAGAAAATTTATCAGAAAAAAAATTCATACCTTTCTAGTTACTCAGGTCTTCCAGAACTTTCTTTTGAAAAAATAACAATAAAAATGACAATTTTAATTTTTAGTGCTAGACGAGGAGGCTCATTCCCAAGACCTTCATTCTATTGTGCTGTAGTTGAAAAAAACCATAGCCTGTGAAAGGTACCACTTTTCTGTAAGTTACAAATCCAACTCATAGAAATATAGGTCTGTAACCCATGTGTCTATCTTTCTAGTTTCTCTACTTTGTCATACTGTTACCAATTTAAATAGACCAAGGTTCCTTCTCTGTTCAATGTCTCAGAGCCAAAAGCAAAACCGAAGTTGAGTGTTTAGCAGTGGTACCGTTGTAATTACCTAGTTATTAATAATAAGAAAGGAGCAAAGGGGAAGTCAAATGTTATAGGCATGTCATTTGGGCAGTTTCCCTAGAAAACTACAGCTTTACACACCTCAGGGGTCCAGCAAAGGGGAGATAGAAACATGCCCAGTAAAGTTGAGGGGACTAGCAAAGGTGCTTACTGTCAGTCACACCTGGAATAGGTTATTGACCAGAATAGGCACGCCCACTGCAAGGGCATGAGATTTGCAATATTTAATCCCCCAAACAAAGGTTTTCACTTTCCTGTGCTCTTTGTTTCTCTTGGTTGCTCTTGTGCTTTTGGTCTGCCCTTGGGACTCCAGGTGTAGAGGGTGCACTTTCTTGGCTCCCTGCATTTGCCCACAAGGCCCACACACTGACACCCCACCGGTGCCATGACAGACCTGACTTGGACTATAGGGAAGAAAAGGGGCAGTACCCCAGTTCTGGGAAGAGATGGGCCCATTCCTGGAAAATCAATGTAGACCTCACACACAATGGACTAATGGACTGAAACTAACTTGATGCTGAACTGGACCTGGCTGCAACATGGAACAGAAACTCTGGACACTGGCTTTGCTTCTCACTCTACTAAAGCCCCAGCTACGCTTCTATAACTAGACTAAGGGAAATGAGACTTTGGAAACCCCTAGATGTGATTCCACAGAAATAAGAATCACTCATTCTCCCATGTGAGTCTCAAAAAAATTATTTTTCTCAAGATATCATAAGGACTCCATCCCCCAGCACTCACTGGGGAAAGGAATACCTCAATATTCCTGATAACAGCAACAATGGCAGAGAATGGAGAAGCAGGAGTTAAATTCACAGGTCAATTTCTCATTCTAGAGAAGTCTGGGGGAAGTTAAGGGGAGCAACATAATGAGGGGGAGGCATATGCATTGATTTTCCAGGAATGGGCCCATCTCTTCCCAGAACTGGGGTACTGCCCCTTTTCTTCCCTATAGTCCAAGTCAGGTCTGTCATGGCACCGGTGGGGTGTCAGTTAGCATGCTGATGTATTATAATCAGCATAAAATGAGGTTCAGGGTCTCCTGGAAGTCAGATTCAGCAACATCTTGGTTCAGCTGGCTCAGGTCAGCTTTTTGTTATTTTAATCTTCTTCCTTCTTTTGTGTTATTTCAGTAACTGAAATGGAAAGCTAAGCACACAAGGTTTCAACAGCCAGATGCCTATGGCCATGGTAACAAACCTTTTTGGTGTCAGTCTACATTGTAGAGTCTATATTTGACTTCCATATGCACCAAGTTCTAAATCTATCTATATTTTGACTTTGGACATATCCAACCATGCCTAAATTGGCAGTTGGATATGCCTCTTGCAATCTGGGCCCAGGGAAGGGGACTAATGTTTTTTTTGTGGAAGTACTATATGCTTACGAGTATGTGAGGTGTTTTAGTCGTTTTAGAACTTTACATCTTAACAGCTCTATCCAGTAGGTATGATTGACTCAGTTTTTAACATAAAAACTGGTTCAGAGGGGTAAACAACTTGCCTAAGTTTATGAATTTTATAGCTGCAAGGTTATGGTTTTTCTGACTTAAAAACCCATGTTGTTTCTGAGACAACATGGTGTGTCCTTGATAACAGTGGTTATTATACCCTCAAGTTTAGATAATAAAGTATTCATACTATACCTTTGATTGTCAGAGAAATCCATATCAATTGATTTTTAAAATTATGCATGCATTTTTATAAGTTTTTTTTCTCTCACTTGTGAACATACAATGCATTTCAATTTCACTAATAAAGTCAATGTTTTTTTCCTCTTGAAATTATGAAAATTGGATTTCATTGTAAAATGTATTAGGAAAGAGATAATCAGAATCATGGAAAAGCTCCTATAATAACAGATTCTTTGGAAGCATATAAACATTTTATACTACATCTAAATGACTTTCTTCTAATATCTAAATGACATTTCAAATGAGCACAATTTCTACTATAATGTTCTAGGAATTGTATGTGCATGATATATTATAAATAATCTTGACTAGTAGATTGGGTCAACTTTATTTAAAAATGAGTCTATAAATGCAAAGCTTATGAAAACTAAAGAGCATGGAAAAATGAAAACATTTGGCTCATGAAAATCAAAAACAATGTATCATTAAGCCTATGCTAATACAGTTCTCATCCTATACAAAATATGTTTTAATTCCAGTTCTCATCCTATACAAAATATGTTTTAATTCCAATTCTCATCCTATACAAAATATGTTTTAAACACTGAGCCACACCAGCCAGGCCAACAGATATTTGAAGCAACTAATTGACAATAGATACAATGTGAATGATACCAATACTCTAGAGTTTTTTAGGATATTGATAAGGATATTTACAAAATACCTGGTGGTTACTGTGGTTTGTCCACCATATTAAGGCTTTGGACTTTCTTCTGCAAGCCAAAGGGAAGTATTGAGTTTTAAGGAGTACAAGACTAAATCTGTATTTAGAAAGACAACACTGGAAGCATTATAAAGATGTTTTTATTGAAAAGAGTTACCCAAGTCAGAGAGATAATGTGTGAAGTTATTGCCAGAGCAAGGTGAAAAAGAGAGGGATAGAAAGCAATAGAGTTGGAAAAGGTAAAGACAGTGGGACAGAATGAGGGAGCAGGGGAAGAGGGTGTGTAGAAAACTGAAAAAAAAGCTGGCTGACGGGCAACCAACTGGAGAATAGGTGATAAGAAGAGGTATATGACTCCAAAGGTTCTAACTCAGAAAATAAGTGGATTAAACTATCTTTTCAATGAATAGAGGGGTTGCTATATTATTTTTCTCTTTATTCATAATATTTTTTGAACATGTTTCCTGCATTCAAACAAAATATCCATTTTAATAAAATACCAGAAATAGGCCTTAACTCTTATTACTTAGATTACTTAGATTATAACTAGTAGCCACGGTAATGAGAAATATGTATCTGGTAAAGCTTATCGTTTTAGGTTTATCCAATGAACTGACTACTTATGCTTTGGTGTTTAACTTCAAACTCAATCTAACAAACTATAATTAATGATAGCCATGCTAAAGTGTTTAGAGTGATCTATACTGATGTCTGCAACATATTTTAATTGGATCAAAAATAAAATTGATAGATATGTGGTAAAACAGAGTAACATGTTAACCATTAATAAAATTTAGGAGGTGGGTCTATGAGTGTTTACTGTGTAATTCTTTCAACTTTATATTTGAAAATATTTGTAATATTTTATTGGGGGGAAATTTACCAGACTTCCTTCTTCCCAACTCTGTTTCCAGCCCATCTCATATTCTGGGAAAGAGCACACTCCCCCTCCTCCAACCCCAGGCATGGGCTTGGGTATGTGATCTTGGCTAAGTCAATCATAATACTCCATTGACCTAACCAGAGTTACTGTCCATGAGTAACCACATAACCTACTACAAACCAACTGGAGACCTTTTCAAACATGTTTCTTCTGGAAATAGTGGGA
>NW_006283544.1:2691043-2730270 GCF_000327345.1 Myotis davidii
AAAGAGTCTGTATCCTTCACAGAGGAAGTGCAAGATTGTAAACCTTAAAGCAGGCACTTCCCAGGTTTCATTGAGAAGCATGAGAGGTTAAATCTAATGCCAAGAAAAAGGCAAAGCTAGCTCATAGGAAACGAAGTCTCCTTCTATGCTGAGACATTATGTCTCCAGAGGTCACATGACTCAGGTTCTTATAGTCACTGGTACTCCCCAGATGCCTGAAATCCTTTCTTGAATCCTATGAATATTCCAGAATAGTTCCAATGAATCCTCCCTTTTGAAATACTGGTTTGTTTAATCTACTGTAAGTTGAGTATCTGTTTGTCATGTAGCAAAAAAGTATTTGAGTAATACCAGAGCTAACACATATATAGTGATAGAACTCTAAGATGACTCCCAATGGCCCACACTCTTATATAATCCCTTCCTCCTGAATGTGGAATTACAGAACCTAAACTTGTTTCAAGCCAACTGAATATATCAAAGGCTATGGGACAATCACTCCTTTGATTTCATCACACCACATGGGACTTTGTCTTACTGACCTGGACAAAGATATTCTCCACCTGGTTTTGAGGAATTAAGCTGCCATGATATGAGAAGCCCTGTGAGGGGACCACTTGGCAAGGAACTGTGGGCAGCCTCTAGAACAGCGGTTCTCAACCTGTGGGTTGCGACTCCTTTGGGAGTCTAACGACCCTTTCACAGGGGTTGCCTAAGATCATCGGAAAACACATATATAATTACATATTGTTTTTGTGATTAATCACTATGCTTTAATTATGTTCAATTTGTAACAATGAAAATACATCCTGCATGTCAGATATTTACATTATGGTTCACAACAGTAGCAAAATTACAGTTATGAAGTAGCAACGAAAATAATTTTATGGTTGGGGGTCACCACAACATGAGGAACTGTATTAAAGGGTCGCAGCATTAGGAAGGCTGAGAACCACTGCTCTAGAAGCTGAGTGGCTCCCTCTGATAGTCACCAAGAAAATGGAGATGTTAGTCTGTAATTCCAATGAGCTGAACTCTGCCAACAACCAAGTGAGCTTTGATGGGGACCCTGAAACTCCAAAGAGCAATGATGCCTGGCTGACAGCTGGATTGCAACCTATGAAGACATTGAGCAGAAGTCCTGCTCAGCTGTGTCCAGACTTCTGCCACAAAAAAAATATTGTGAGATAAATATGTGCATTGTGAGCTGCTGATTTTGTGGTAATTTGTTATGTGGCAAGAGAAAACTAATACAGATCTTAAACGTATACCACATGCCAGGAATTATGTTAGAAGATTTAGTCCACTATCTCATATAACCTTTGCAACAATTTTAAATCTTAGACCCTAATATTATAACCATTTTACAGGTGATAAATCTGATAAAAACAGAGATTTGAAGAGATTTATTTTTAATATCAACACAGCAACAAAAGGTAAAACCCTGACCAAACTCAAAATTGCCTGGCCCTGGAGTCTATAGGCCACTCTGCCTCATAGTATCTTCCTCAGACTCTTTCCTCAGTAATGAGTCAGCATCATACTATTTTCGTGCAAGTCTGGACAATTGCAAAAGCCTCTTCACCATTTTTGTATCACATTCTTTTCACTGTTCCCTTCCCCCAAACTTTCACCAAACCATGTCACTATATTGTCTTTAAATTATTTAACAGCTCCAGAATGCCTGCGGAAGAAAGGCTCAGCCAGTTGGTAGTGTGTTCAAAACTTTCTGTAATTTGCCTACTTAGGTTTAGCCAAAGGAAGTTTAGATGTGAAATTAAACCTTTACTGTCTTTGTCTCGGCGGGGTAAAAACTGTAAGGGGATGTTGCTTCACAGCAATGCTTCTTCCGGTTTAGTAGATACAGCTGAACTGTGGCTGTTTGTTCTATTCATTGTAAGAATAAGATTGAGTAATATAGCCGGAACCGGTTTGGCTCAGTGGATAGAGCGTCGGCCTGCGGACTGAAGGGTCCCAGGTTCGATTCCGGTCAAGGGCATGTACCTGGGTTGCGCGCACTTCCCCAGTGGGAGATGTGCAGGAGGCAGCTGATCGATGTTTTTCTCTCATCGATGTTTCTAACTCTCTATCTCTATCTCTCTCCTTTCCTCTCTGTAAAAAAATCAATTAAAAATATATTTTAAAAAAATGTGTTTTCAAATAACTGTGGCATTTAAAAATTAAAAAAAAAAGAAGATTGAGTAATATATCTAAATGCTAACTGGCTTGTAAGTACTAAGGAGATGAGTATGCCAGAATGGAAATCATATGGGCTGGGAATTCCCCTTCTGTTGACCACAGAAGGTATAGGCATAATCTATCAAGAACAGAATGCATGCCATACTTTGTTCATTAGCATTTAAAGAGGATGTTTGGCATCAGACAACAGATACAATACTTGCAAGATCTTGGCAGCAGAATATTTTGTCAGTTAATGATAATCCACAGCTTTTAAGAAAAAGACTAATGCCCAATGTTCTGTTGAAATAGTTTCATTTTCACTAATGAAAATAAAATGATATAAAACCCTGTCTCTTCCACTATGGCAATCAAACAGGAAAAAAAATGAATATTCTCTAAATAGAAGTGAGAAAATATGCTTCAGAAACTCTCAAGAGCCAATAAATCATTCAATAACTTGCAAATCAACCAACACAGGCAAAACATGGTGGTAGAAGTTCCAGTCAAAGGGTTGGATTGTGTGGTCGGCTGAGAAACAGGTGAGAAACAGGATAGGAGCAGGTACCATATTGATTAGATTACAATATATAACCTAATTATATGTTTCCCGTTATCTTTTTTAAATCATAATGTTCATATTTGCACATATCAGAAACTCAGCAATATTCTTAATACAGTCAGCTCTTTGTATTCTTGGGGTCTGCATCTGTGGGTTCAACCAACTGTGAATAAAAAATATTTGGGAAAAAATGCTATGCTGTTGCTGATGTGCACTATGTACATCGATTTATTTGTGTTTAATGTACAATGGTGTGCCTGAACTGAACATGTATATATCTATTTTTTGTCTTTTTTCTCATAGTACAATATCCATTTATATGACATTTACATTGTATTAGGTATTATAAGTAATCTAGAGATGGTTTAAAGTATATAGGAGGATGTGAATAGGTTATATACAAATACTACATCATTTTCTATAAGAGACTTGAAAAACCACAAATTTTTGTATCCCCATGGATGTTGAGGGACAACTAGCATGATTTACATACACACACACAAACACACACACACACAAGTATATACACATACATATATAAAATAATGTGATGATTTTATTTACTAATATCCTATATAATAAAGAGGCAATATGCAAATTGACCATCACACCCTCGTACAAGATGGCTGCCCCCATGTGGTCAAAGACTGCCACAAGATGGCCTGCAGGGGAGGGTAGTTGTGGGCAATCAGGCCAGCAAGGGAGGACAGTTGAGGGCAACAAGACTGGCAGGGAGGGCAGTTGGGGGAACCAAGTCGGCAGGGGAGAGAGGGCAGTTGGGGGGAACAGGCCAGCAGGGGAGGGCAGTTGGGGGTAATTGGGCCAGCAGGGGTACAGTTAGGCTGGCAGGCAGGCGAGTGGTTGGGAGCCAGCAGTCCCAGATTGTGAGAAGGATGTCTGACTGCCAGTTTAGGTCACAGGGATCGAGGCTAAACTGGCAGTCAGACATCCCCCAAGGGGTCTCAGATTGGAGAGGGTGTAGGCTGGGCTGAGGGACAACCCCCCCCCACCCCCCAGTGCACGAATGTCATGCACTGGGCCTCTAGTGTATACATAATTATAAACATCATTTGTGAATCACATTAACATGTACATGTATAAAGAAAAACATCTTGCCCTGACCGGTGTGGCTCAGTTGGTTGAGTATTCTCCCATGCAACTAAAGATTGTTGATTCAATTCTGATCAGGGCCCAGATTGAGTGTTTGATCCCTAGACCCTGGTAAGTGGTGTGCAGGAAGCAACCAATCAATGTTCCACTCTCACATCTATGCTTATCTTTATCTCTATCTCTTCCTCTCTCTCTAAAAATCAATAAAATATCTTTAAATAAGAAAACCTCTTGCATTATACATTTAAAATTATAATGTATACATTATACATTCAAAACAATATTGGCAGGGGTGAGGAGAAACTGAAACTCATCACACATTGTTAGGAATGCAACATGATGCAGACTTTTTGGTAAACAATTGTGTTATGAATAATATTTATGCTTCTTAATTCAGTAATTCCTCTTCTACTATACAATCAGAGAAATGTAGAAAGATGTCAATTTTGACATAAAAATATCTCCTGTCACTGTTATTTATAATAATAATTTGATATAACATCAGTATTCCAATGAATGGAGAATAATGAATTCTTTGTTAGGTCCATATGACAGAATATTATCAACCTATTAATATTGTTTCTACAAAGAGATATTTATCCAGTGGCTAAAATAATTATGATTAATTATTCATGTATTTATTCAGCTTGCTGAATAAAAGTCTAAAATGTACCATACCCTGGGCTTGGTACTTATATTGAAAATGCTTCCAATCTTTAAGAGGAAGATATGTACATAATTAAATAGGCTGACTAAATTATTATGTGGTTTTTGATAGAAGAATGTACTTTGAACAATTGTGGGACAAAGGTAGTTGTAGTTACTCTACCTGGGGTGGAGGTGAGAGGCACACAGGGTATGTTTTTAGAGATGACAAGGCTTACAGTAAACCTTGAAAAAGTCCTATGATGTTAAGTGTAGTGGCAAACAAAAAATCATAAATAAAAATCAAGCTAATTATGTAAGTGTATAGCTATATCTGTGTCATGGGATTATGGGGGGCTGTTAGTTTCTTTATTACATTTCTTTTTGTATTTTCCATTATTTTCACAATGAATAGGGATCATTTTTTATTAAATACTAGAGGCTTAGTGCATGAAAATTCATGCACTTCTGGGTGGTGGGGGAGGTCCCTCAGCCTGGCTTCTGGCTTCTGGCTTCTGGCTTCTGGCTGAGCGGTGCTCCTCCTGTGGGAGCACACTGACCACCAGGGGGCAGCTCATCTGCCCCCTGGTGGTCAGTGCGTGTCATAGTGACTAGTCATTCTGGTCGTTCCACCGTTAGGATCAATTTGCATATTACCCTTTTATTATATAGGATTTTAAGGAAACATATAAAGGAACCTATAAATACTTGTTTGGCAACTGGAGCTGGTGTTTGTGCCAAGGATGCTGGTTCTTGCTGCAAATGTAAGAGGTACTCTGCTCCCAGCAGCCCTTGCTCCTAGCAGCAAGCCAAGCCATGTGGTGACACAGGCACAAAGCAGCATTTATATTGTCCTCCTGTCTCAGAGACCCACAGGGTACATTTTGTTCTGTCAAGGACCCTCCTCTCCATCGAAATTTCAGATTAAGATGTAGGTTTTGTATGAACCAAAATATCAATTAGGCCTCATGTTTTCCTCCACAACCCTTATAACTCTCCATATAAGAATAACAAGACCACTCTTCATTCTTCTTTGATAAACACACAAATGACAAAGGTACTGTGAATGTCTCAGGTACAGTTAAACTTCGGGTTCAGGCTAGGACTCCTGCTTTACAGTTTCAGGATGAAAAGATTAAAGCCAAGAATGAGAAAAATCCTACAGAAACTCAACAAGACAATCAGTAAAGACAATGAAAGTTTAAGAAACAAAGTTTCAGTGGGAAAGACTCAGAGGTTGCTCAGATCTTGTATCAATGATGACAATTTTCATAATGCTAACTTAAATTTATTTATCCATTTGTTCTTGGTTGGATCTAAGTGGCATTTGCTTTGGGGGATGCACAGTGAGACTGGGTCTGGGAACCAAGAATCATGAAGTGTTCTTGACTATGGGAAAGGGCAACCAGAAGAATAAACAGACAGAACAGCAAGATTGAGGACTAACTGATGGATGGACATTTTACCATGTCTCAGCAGGGACAGCAAAACCTCTCTGGATCTTGAGAAAGCAGAGGGCTAAGGAGAGATGACATTAACCTCACTCTTTGTTGTAACACAGTAACTGCTGACCTTATCAATCTGGAAAATAAAATAATCATTCAAAGGGGTGAGCAAGGAATGGTAAGCATTTACTTTGAACTCATAAACTCTCAGATGGGCCTGGGGATCTTTGCATTATTAAAATGATCTCTATTGAGACTGAGAAACTATGATGAGCCAGACACTATTCCAGGGCTAGATATGCCAAGCTGAGTGAGAAACAGTCTCCCGTCAGATCAGGGAGACAAACAGGCAGAAAAATAATTGCATTGCAATGTGGTACCTGCTTTGGGGTGGTAACGTTATTCATGAAATGAGTTGGAACCAGAGGAGAAACAAAGTTCTTAGGAGTGGTTGAGGAGACTTCATACAAGAGGGGACATTTAACCTGTGTCTCCAAAGATAATTTGTAATTTCCAAAAGAAGGAAGACAGTAGAGGACGTGCCAGGCAGAGGGAAGATCGTGAACAAAGGCACAGAGGAATGAAAAAGATGGTAGTTTTTATAAAAGGGTTCAAATGATTAGATCAAATGTTGAGCACAGCATGGGACCTGATAATAGTGGAGGTCATTTTATGAGACAAATGTAGCTGTGTTAATGCAAACTGGACTAGCACAGCGCGTGAAAATAAATGAGAAAAGCTGGAGAGTAATTCTACTTATAAACATACCAGTAGATGAAACAACCTGAAAGAGTTATCTGCACATAGATACATAGATTTCAGTAGTGTATAAAATATACAGTATTTTGATTTCAATTTCCCAGATTACTAGTGAGATTGAGCATTTTCCTTATATTTATTATAACTTGTAAATATTTACTGTGAATTATCTGTTCTTATTGTTTGCTCATTTTTCCATTAGATTGCTTATTATATAGGTCCATTTCCAGAAGCTATCTATGTTTTATGGTTGTCCATGATTATTTTTAAAAGTCAGTTAGTTGGGATATTGGACTGAAACTATTTAACAAGCATGCCTAAATCTTGTTGATATAATGGTCCTGACTTTGACTTCCTTCAATATGGTGAGAATATCAAGAACCCATTAGGAAAAACTACTAGAGTTAATTATATAATCTCATCCTAATCTATCTCTCTTCATCTATGTGGCCTACCATTTATAAGATGGAAGAGAAAAAGAGGTAAAAGAACACTGAATGGAATGATAAAAATTGTAGGCCTTCAGATATATGGATAAGATGGCAGTCTGTTGTTGATCCATATTACAATTCAGCTCTGTTCAGTGTAAACTAGCACCAATTTTAATCACCTGGTGAACTTTATGGAAATCAAGCATATAAAAATATTTTATTACAAAACATAAATTGGGAGATATTATTTATATTGTGTTATGTGTACAGATGATTATGACTTTGTTACAGTAAGATTCAATGTACTAAAGAGTTACTTTATCAATAAGGGCACATCTATCGTATAAGGTGACATGGAACTGGATGAAACATTGCTGTTATTTAAATTTGGTGTACATTTAAAAAAAAATCCTGGATTAAGATGGGTATATATCTTGGTATCCTTTCAACAATGCCTTTTAATATCTGGCTAAATTGTGTGTGTCTTTTCTTTATGAATCCCTGAACTTGAACAAAGAAGTTTCACATGATCTCACTTACATGTGGAATCTAATGAACAAAATAAACTGATGAACAAATTAGGCCCAGAGACATGGAAGTATGCAACAGACTGATTAATCTCAGAGGGAAGAGGATGGAGGTGGGAGAGATTAACCAAAGAACATATGCATGACCCATGGACACAGACAATAGTGCACTGAAGGCCTGGGAAGTGGGTGGGAGCAGGGTGGAGGGGGTCAATGGGGGAAACATGGGTGGACATCTGTAATACTTTCAACAATAAGGATACATTTTTTTAATTTCACTTTTTCCTCTAAAATATTCATGCAGATACTCTGTTGTGTTCATGTACTCTGTATTATTTCCTCTTCAGATTTTAGTGCCACCTGATACGATCCTGGGACTCAGATTCTACAGTGATGGCATGATCGGTGTCATTCTTGTGCCTGTTCATCACCGCGAACCAGTCAAAACCATGAACTCACAACTTAAAGGAAATGTTCTGCTTTGAAAAATATATTGTCTCTTAAGCATGGGGTTGGTTTCCAGGTGATGTCTTTAATCATGGTTCTTGTGGGTGCATCTCGTATCAGCCATGACAGTACCATCAGTAATATCTGGACTTGTCTTGGAACACTGCCCATGTCCACTGGGCGGCCAGCTCCACTCACTTCTTTTACTTGTTTAGGGAATCAAAGAGAAGGCAGCTAGGGAAAGCATTAGGACTGCAAACAGGATCTTATGAAGATGGGAAATATCAGGATAACAATAGGAACCAATTACTGACCCTAAAATGTAGGTTTTATTTATTTTTAAAAAATATATTTTATTGATATTTTACAGAGAGGAAGAGAGAGGGATAGAGAGTTAGAAACATTGATGAGAGAGAAACATCAATCAGCTGCCTCCTGCACACACCCCTCTGGGGATGTGCCCGCAACCAAGGTACATGCCCTTGTCCGGAATCGAACCTGGGACTCTTGAGTCCGCAGGCTGATGCTCTAGCCACTGAGCCAAACTGGTCAGGGCTACAAGGTATGTTTTAATAGGGAGATAATTTTTTTTAAGATAAAGAAGCTTCCAAAGAAACAATTTCCTAAAGGCCATGGAACTCAGAGGTGTCACAGTGAGGATTCAAACCTGACATTTTGCTGCTTCTCATGAATTCTAGCCCTCAAGAGAGTTTGGCCAGGTGAAAATGTATCTCATTTTTGATCCTTACTCAAATGAACATATTGCAAATTTTAGGGTAAGAAACTTCTAAAATGACCCGCATTCCAAGTTTTAAGAGATCCAGTTGTGCTAAAAGCTTGAATTACAAAACAGATGAATTAGGGTTTGTTTTTGTTGTTGTACATTTCACAGCAGTGTGAGGGAACAAGAAAAGATCTGCGAGGAAGAGATTTGAGCAGTGAGTCAGAACACCTGAATCACGGCATCTCCACTGTGAACCAGGAGAATAAACCTATAGAGATTAAGTTCCTGTGGGCTTCTCCCTACATTTGTTAATTTCTAACTTTCAAAATAACTGTATTCTTCCATCTATGTTAAAAGACCTAATTGGAATTTTGTGTTCATTTTCATTATATCCAGTCATCAACGCTTTCATTCAACCAATATTTATTGACCAACTACTCAAAGTCAGGAACTTTTCAAATATACATCAATGAATTAATAGCTTCCCACCATCACTGGTATTTTTCATCATATTAAACACTGAATCAACTCAATTCATAATAAAAAAAAATTGAGAAGTATGGGAAAAGTAAACCTACTCTTACTTTTCAAATCCTAAACTGTCTGTAATGAAAATCAAGACAATCCTTTTCTCATCTCTCCAAGCCATTTATAATATGGAGTGAGAAATGGGAATAAGAAGTTTTTTAAAAATAATTTTAGAATGATAAATAGCGAGAAAGTAAGAATGAAGAGAGGAATCAGAATGAGTTCTATAAACTAATTTCTATCTCCTTAGGTGAATCCAAATAGAAATCTTCTATAATAAAAGCCTAGTATGCAAATAGACTGAACAGCAGAATGACCAGTAGCTATGACACACACTGACAACCAGGGGGCAGATGCTCAATACAGGAGCTGCCCCCCAGTAGTCAGTGCGCTCCCAGAGGGGGAGCACCGCTCAGCCAAAAGCCAGGCTCACCACTGGCTAGTGCAGTGGCTTTGGCAGGAGCCTCTCCCACCTACATGGCAGGTGGACATCCCCCAAGGGGTCCCAGACTGCAAGAGGGCACAGGCCGGGCTGAGGAACCCCTTTCCCCACCCCAGTGTATGAATGTCATGCACCAGGCCTCTAGTTAAGTCATGAAAAACAAAAGTGGTGAAACTATTTTCTTCTCCTCCCATGTCTTCAGGACCACCCGTACCATGTCCAAACAACAAAGATGATCCAAAATGAAAGAGGTAGCTTGGCTGGGGTCAGTGTTTAAAAACATATATTCAATAAAACAAGAAATGGCAAGTGTTAGAGAAGATGTGGAGATAAAAGAAACCTCACACACTGCTGGAGGGAATGTAAATTTATAAAGCCATTGTGGAAAAACAGTATGGAGATTCATTAACAAATTTAAGAATAGAGCTACATATGATCTAGGAATCCTTCCTCTGGGTTTCTAGTAAAAAAAAAGAAAACATTTATTCATAAAGATATATGTTCCCCTTTATCTCTTGCAACATTATTCATGGCTAAGACATGGAAACAATCTAAGTGCCCTTCAATAGATGATTGGATAAAAGAGGTAGTACATATATACAACGGACTACTACTCAGCCATAAGAAAAGATGAAATATTGCCATTTGTGACAATATGGATGAACCTTGAAAGTATCATGCTAAGCAAAATAAGTCATATGAAAAACAATAAGAAGCACAAGATTTCACTCATATGTGGGTTATAAAACAGAAACCAACAAACAAACTCATAGACACAGACAACAGTATAGTGGTTATTAGAGGGGAAGGGAGAGGATTAAAATGGCAAAGGGATGATGGAGGAAGACTAGATTTTGGTTTTAGCACAATGCAATATGATATATTATAGAATTGTACAGTGAAAATTATATGTTAACAAATGTCACTCCAAAAAATTTAATAAATAAACAACAACTACAGAAACATAGGCTGAAGTAAGGTATAAGCAAATACCTTCCCCCTTCTTTTATATTGCACACTGGGTATCATAGTGTGAGTTTTTCTGTTCATGGTCCTAGATTAAAGTCTAGTAAGTTTGAGGAAATCACTTTGGAAACGTGACTCTGATACTGTCATGCATCTAAAACACAATGAAATAATGGAACCTAGCAGGCCACACATATTTTTAAATCTCTGATGACCAAAAGAAAATGGAAAAATACCATTGACAAACGTCATGTTTTAACCAATCTAAAAGCTCCTACTATGGAACAAAGAAGAAGCAGCCACTGAAAATGGTGCTTCGTGTCAGTAAGTTTCTTAAATAAGAACTGGCAGTCCTGGGTAAAAGTAGGCTGTCCATCCAATTAAATTACAGAATATTAAAAAGGTCAAAGCAATACAGAAGTCTCTAATTCATAGAAAACACTAAAATTATGATTTCTCATACTTCTGACAAAGATTGTAATTGCGACTTGAAAAGGGTAAAATATTTATCTAGTCTTTGACGAAGATTGAAATGGGAAAGTGACTGGTCACAAATGTAATATGAAGCTATTTTTTAAAAATAAAGCTGAATCAATATACCCATTTCCTTTTGTCTCTGCAAGGAGGAATGCAAAAATGGTTATAAAAAAAACCATTTACTTATTAACCTTTTAATGCAAATTTGAAGTTACCTTCTTATGTATGAAATTATGTATCTCAAGTCTTCGTAAGCTTCTGTATCAAATAAGCATTAACTCTTCATCTATCTGTAGGTCATTTTGTGGTTTTCTGCTAATATTTTACTTCAAACATTGTTAAAGGCATTCAAGAGTGGGAGTCCTGTATGTGCACAAAATGTTTCTAAAGGATACAGAGTATGAACTGCAATGTGTTCACAAAAATGGTGTGACTTTGTTTGCAGTAAACATTTAAACTGACCGACTTTCTCATAAATACACTAAGTAGGATGATCTATGAGATTTCTAATTTATTCTTGTTTAAAATTTAACCATGCTTTTTTAAAGCATATCAATTTTGTTAATACCATGTAATTAAAACATGTCAGTGCACAGCAAGTTTTAGTCTAAATTAATGACTATGAGAATTATTTTAATTAAATAACCAATTATAGAAAAATCGCAAGCATGAGAGCTGACATTTAAATGAATTTCATTTAAATTGCTTCTTAACATTGTCCCATCTAGGACACTAATGCAAAATGAACTATTGTATCAACTTAGATTATCACTATTTTTGTATGCACCTAATGTATTCACATTCAATCACTGGAACAGAGAAGAATATTTGGTATTGATCTAAAACCTCTATTAATACAAAACAACAGAATGAGCCAAGTAAAAATAAACTATCTTTTTTTTGCTTTCCTTTTCTAATTTCGTTTTTATGTTTTAATATGGGCTTCTAAATGCTTTCATAATTTTCACAGAAAAAATGTTTATGCATTTTGAAATTGTACCTAATAAGTCAGAAGACTTGAATTCATTCACTTTAAGAGGATATTCATATATGACTTCAAAACCCTGCACATAGTGGGGCTCAATAAATGCTGGTTATCAGTGATAATATATCTATTTCTTTGTCCTTTTTTTATTGGTCACATATTCTGGTGTACTATATAGCTTCCTCTGAGGAACTGGAAATTTCAAGACTTTTATCTATTTAGGAGGTTACCACCTGCACTAGGAGAATCCAGCTGGATATCTATTTATATGTTTATTTTTATTTAGCTTAAACAATAAAATGTCATTTTTTCTACTTAAATAATTGTTATTTTTCATATTATGTAATTAAGTTTTTACTATTCATTTCATATTTACCCTTTTTCAAGTAAATATATATTTTTAAAGATAACCAATCAATGATAACCTTTCCCACTAAAAATATTTAACTTTCTAACACTATTTCTGATGGAAGAGAAGAATGCCTTAACACAGGCAAATTTTCCCCAAATGTGCTGTCTTATTTAGCACAAAATGTAAGTGTGGAAGGAACTATAAAAAGAGCTAAGGTTTTGTCCCTATATGAATGAAGCTTAATACATTTTAATTACTTGCCAAACTATCAATAAAACTTTAAAGGTGTTTTATCTATATACTAGAGGCCCAGTGCACGACATTTGTGCACTGGGGGTGGGGGTTGGGGGGTTTCCCTCAGCCAGGCCTGTGCCCTCTTCCAGTCCAGGACCCCTTGGGGGTCCACCTGCTGGCTTAGGCCCGCTCCCTGGCAGTCGGACATCCCCTGAGGGGTCCTTAGCACTGCCTTGATGGCAGGAGAGGCTCCTGCCACCACTGTTGAGCTTGCCAGCCATGAGCCCGGCTTCTGGCTGAGCAAAATTAAGAAATCAATATTTTAAACATTTTGCTGATTTTCCTTTTAAGGCCTTCTTTGGCATCTTAAGGAGTTGTTGGTCCTGTTTTCTCCACTGTCTGATCATACACTCAGTGGGAGGAGGTCCAAAATATCTCTGCAGCTCTATTTCCATGCTCTTTTGCATAGCTGATTACATTCAGTTTGAATTTTGCAGAGTAAGATAATTGCTTACCAGTATTTATCTTTTTAGTTTTTGATGTCTTTATGGGCTCAGAACACTCCGGTCCCTGTTGCATCTGTGTACTCTCTACCTCCACCTCCAATTATAGCATCAGCTGACATCAGTAACAATAAGGCTTGTGATTGGAGGAAGCCTGTTTGACAAGGTATGGGCAGCTATATACCCACTTGGCTCCCTCCTTGGCTGACTTCTGTGTATAAGATGCCCCTCGATTTTCAGTTTAATGAATGATTTCAGAAAAATATAGTGTCCTATACATGGAAAAATACAGTAAATTTTATATTTCTCTTCAGGGGAAAATATTACTTTTTTAGTAATTTACAACCTATAGTAAAAGGTGCCTCATTTATGTTTTTCTAGAAAAAGAAGCAACCATATTTAGATTTGACTAATTAATTGTTTTGCTTCATTGGAATGCCTTAGGGCATATGGTTTAATTATTATGTTCATATTTGTAGACTACTATTTTAATAATCAAATTTTATTCAATTTCAGAAATGAATATTTTTCTATGTATTTCATTTTGGTATCACTTTAAAAATAAAGAAAAGAAAAGACTACTGCATTTTTTGTTCATTGATTAACCAGTAATGTTATGTATAAATAATGTATCTGACAGTATGGCAGCCCACTTGGGACATTATGCCATTTACTACAAAATAGGATGCAACATACAACTGAGCAGTGCAAACAAATTAAACATCTTTCCTTGGTAACTTTAGCATTTTTATTAGGTGATAAACATCACAGTGAGAGATGTAGTTATTTCAGTAATATTAACCTTAATCAAAAGCTAACTTGACATATAGCATACTTTTGCATTATAAAAGTTTATCCAATAACAATGGAAACCAAATTTTCCAAGGTCGTTATGAGATGACATCTGTAAAAACTAATGACTATCTTGTGTAAAATTTCATCATAGCTACTAAATTGTTTTATTAATATTGATGAAAAAATTTAAATGTAAATCTCGTGTTTATAAGCATGAAAATGCCCCAGTATTTTCAATGTTGTATTACTTTTGCCTTAACAACTTTGTCCTGTGGTGTTATCTGACTGTGTGTGGATTTTATTTTTTCAGGGCGGTGTTAATATAATCCCTTAACTCTTTTGGAAGCATCAAATAGTGAATAAAGTTGAGAACAATTATGTAATTAGCAAAATAAATCCATCTTCCCTCCTTTCTTGTTTTACTCTGACATTTACTCATGGGGATACAGAGATGAAAACCCATGTCCTTAAAGGAATTAACAACTGAGTGGGTGAGAACAACTATTAAAGTCCATTTAATATACAGAGTGGATTGTTATAACAAATCCTTCTTTCCTTGTCTTTACTCAAAAATAATTATTGTGTGCCTGCTGTGTGTCAGGCACCATTCCAGGATCTAAAGTACACAGAAGTGAATAAAACAGACAAAGGTTTTGCTCCACATCATGTTTATATTCAAACCGGGAAATAGTCCATAAACAATAAACATAATAAATATATACTCTATATTGCATAAGATAAAAAGTACTATTAAAAAATGAAAAGAAAATAGATGAAGGTAAAGAGGGTGGAATGGGTAGTCATAAGAGTGGTTGTCAACAATAAGCATCATTAGTGAGGGGATATTTGAGCAAAGTTTGAAGAAGAGAAGAAGTGAATCTTATCTGGGAGAAAAGTAAACCGGGTGGCGGGAACAACTAGGTTCTGAATTGGGATATTGGGATGCTTCCTGACATAACCAGGAACTGCAAGGAACTCAGTGTGACTGGAACAGAGTAAGCAGGGTCAGAGGAGAGTTCAGAGAGGAGCTGGGATGCCAGATTATGTAGGTGTCATAGGTAAGGAACTTGGGCCTTTGTAAAAAATGCAGGGTTGTAAGCATGGGCTTGCCAGGATCTGCCTTCTCTGTTTGGAATACACTGTAGGACATCAAAGGTAAAAGAAATGAGACCAGATAGGATATTATTACAGCAAGTCAGGCAAGAAATAATGGTGGTTCAAATCAGGATGATGGCAGAGCAGGGGTGAAAAGCGACGAAACTCTAAAAAACATTTTGAAAATAGATCCAAAGGGATTTCTTGTTTCATTGGAAGTAAAGCATACGTGAGAGAAGGGAAAGAAGGAGAACTTCAAGGTTTGGGGCCTGAACAACTAGAAGAACAGAGGCCCCATGACCTAGACTGATGCTGCCAAAGGAACACGTGTGAAGGAGGTAATTGAGTTCTGAACTGGACCTGTGGAGTCTGAGACCTCTATGATAAGCCCTCGTGGAAATGTCAAGGAGACTTGGATTTGCCAGTCTGGACAGAGGTGTGGAGTGGGAATAGAAATTTGGAAGTCTTTGGTGGTATTCAAACTCATGAAATGAGAAATACCCAAAAAAGCATGTGTAGGTGGAAAAGAGATTAAGTTTAAAAACCAGCGGTCCAGCCTGAAGAGATCTGGGGAAAAGAACCAGAAAAGGCGAGTGAGAAGACCGGAGACAAGGAGAATAGAAGGAAAACCAGTTCAAAGTACAGAAAGACAAGGGAAAGAAGTATATTAAGGAAGAGGGAGTGAACAATTGTGTCAAATGTCATGACCAGTTCAGAAGATGGGAGCTGAGAATTTGCCACCAGGTTAGCCACACGGCCTTTAACCAGAGCAGTTTCACTAGATAAGACTCAGAGTGTAGTGAGCGTAAGAGAGAATGGGAGGAGAGCGATTGGAAAGTAAAATAAAAAACAGACTTTTCCCAAAAAGTTTTGCCTCCAGCAAAGCAGAGAAATGGGGTGGCTGCTAAGGTCAGGAGAGATAAAGAGAATGTTATCTTTTTAGAATAGGAGAAATTACATTTGGATGTTTACTTGCTGATGGGAATACATGAGTGGGAATGAAACACTGAGGATGAAAAAAAGGCTGTATTCCTAGAGTGTTGTTGTGAGCGACATGAGAAGGGTCGGACGTAGGCACAGGTGAGGGGGCAGGCTTTAGCCTGAAGCAGAGACAGTTCAGTCTGTGGTAACAGCAGGAAGCAGAGTGTATGGGTACATTGGTGGCCAATGTAGTAAAGTCTAAGAAAGGTTCCTTCTGATGGCTTCAATTTTCTCAGCAAAGTAAGAAACAATGGACATAATTTTGAGCCCTAACTTCGGATGCACTTGCTCTTGGGTGTAGAATGGTCCACTGGCGTTGGCCAGGAGGAGAAAGAATGCGAAAGTGGGCAGCCTGTGTTAACAGGGAGAGGAGAGCATATGTGCACAGTACTTCATTATTCACAAAATACTGTGGCATCCATTTTATCATTTATTTTCACAACAGCCTTTTGAGAAAGTTATCACTGGTTCCATTTCACAAAAGAGGACATTGAACCTCAGAAAAATATCATTTGCAAAAAAAACAGGCAGCTGAAATCTGAACTGCAAAGAGAAATTCTTTCTACCAGTAAAAGATCTATTAAAATATTAAAGTTTCTTAAGCTGTTGACCAAACATAGTAGTGTTTATCAGAACAAGAGTCACTATTATAACAAAAACAAAAGAAGTATTACAAATGGGTGGATAGTTATTATTAATCACTACTAGTGGCCCAGTGCACAAAATTTGTGCACATTAAAAGGGAATTATTTAGAGAAAATATTTTAGGGTCTGAGGTGCAAGGGAATGGGAGTCCTGGTTGGCAGGCCACTGGCAGCAAGCTGACCAATGACCAATTCTGCAAGGAATGGGGCTCCCTCCTCCCTCCTGTTAGAGTCTGGTTTGAAGGCCAGCTACGCCTCTGATCATGCAAAACCCAGAGTTCCACTGCGCCCCGGCCGGGGCCCAGAGCTCCCCCCCACTGGGCCAAGACCCATCAAATTTATCCTAACTGCCTCCTCCCCCCACCAGACTTGTCACCCTACCCACCAGCCTGGTCACCCCCAACTGTCCCCCTTGCCGGCCTGGTCACCCCAGGCAGCCTGCTGTTCAGTTGTCTATCTGGTCATTTAGGTTGTGACAGCCCCTGGCTTTTTACATATTAGGATTGTTTTACTGATAATGATTTCCTTGCCTAATACACTCTGATACCTCCTGGGAATTTTATTTTTCAGCAATAGAAATGGCAACAGAAAAGAATGACCATGAGGAGACATTTTAAAGGCCTCTCTAGGAGATGCCACTGAGCAGTTCATCTCAGAAGTCCTCAGGCTCCAAGGACTGAGAGGCAACTGATGAAGGGCCAGTCCTATCTAATAATAGACAAACATGGTAATTGACCATAACTTCGCTACACCTCCCATTGGCTAATCAGCACAATATGCAAATTAACCACCAACCTCAGAAAAATATTGCATACATAGGCTCCAAGCGGCAGAGGGAAGACTGAAGGTGAGCCAGAGCTGTGAAGACAGAAGACTGAAGGCGGCTCCAGCCGGAGCAACGAAGATGGAAGACTGAAGGCGGCTCCAGCTGGAGCGAAGGCCTAGGTCCTGGGTGCCGGAGGAAAACCTGTGCTGGCAGCCAGGAGAAGGGAAAGCCTATTGCACGAATCTCTTCATGCAACAGGCCTCCAGTAAATAAATAAATAAATAAATAAATAAATAATCAGGAGAAAATAGCAGTGATGTGACTAATGTTTCTTCTGACCCTCTTTTGAATCCTTTCATGATGATAAAACAGACCATTTTCCAATTTTCTTCTTTTTTTTCCTTTGTCCCATTCTAGAAGACCTTATTTAAGGAAGAGAGAGATAGCCAAGACAATCTATGGTATTCACCTTGATAACAATCCTCAGCACAGGAAACAATTCAATCAATGTAATTAAGAAATTAAGATACTTCTCCCCGTGTAGTAACTGGTACTCTTTCTGATACTCAGCTAAGGTATTCTTTTCCATGATCAATCCCCAAACACTGAGCATTTCCCTCAGGATAATGTTCCACAGGTTGTAAAGTGCGTTCATGCCCATCTTCTCCGTTCATTCTCACCACAGCACAGTGACCGCAACTTTAATTGGTTGGGTCCCTGGTTAGCATCGTTGGGTGAGTGAAGAGACCACACCTGTCCTATTCCTCAGTGCACAGCCAGCACAGAGCCTGGTGCAGACCAGAGGTTCGTCCAACAGTGAGTAGGACTGCAATAACCTGCAAGCTTCCCTTCCATTTTACACAGCACAGGACTAAAGCTCTAAGATTTTAGAGCTGGTAAGTGGCAATTTGAAGTAAGCCTTGTGATTCTTAATTCAGTGTTATTCACACCTGTACTGGGTCTTACTCCCTACCACCTCCCAGACCCTCCCCCTTTCTGCAGAAGGCCGAAAGTCTGTAAGAAAGCAGTATGTGAACTAGACATGCTTGGTTTAAACTGTATTTATAAACGACGGTCTGTGCTATACTATGGTATCACACTCTACATGAAATGACTGTAGTCCCTGTTAGACTTGAATTGTAATTACATAGACATTGCACTAGAAAAATATATGTGTATATCAAGGCAAGTGCTAGATGATTTATTACCTTTGGAAATCATATGCATAGATATGATGCTTTGTGTAATCAATCTTATTATACAATTGATATAACCTAAAGAAATCTTTTAAAACTTTCAGTGAATAAGATTGCCACTATTCTAATCTCACAAAATAGTTACATCTTTTTTAGATTAAAGTATAATCTGATTTGGTACTAACTATTTTTTGAATTATTTTTTAAGTATGCTTATAATTTTATATTTTATCCAAGGATAAAAAGCTAGTTTGTACCTAAAAGAAATAAAAATAATTTTAAAAATATATGAATTGTACCTATATTTATACTTCCATATACAAAGATAAAAATCCCTGTTAATATTTTCTACTGGAATTTCAGCTTTTGAAATTTAAAATCCAAGTTTGTACTAAACACTAAGGTATACTAAAACCAGGAAATTGAAATGAGATCACAGAAACTTTAGGTTAAACACCCTGTTTAGATTAGAGTTGTTAACATAAACATACTACAATATTTTTCTTTTTAAGTATTGACCAACATTTGGCATTTTGTCATCATTCTTTCAGCATTCCAACTTGCATTCCATTGACCACTTATGATAACTGACATCAGACACAGAGTCTACATACGTGTGTCACCCAGATGTCCAGAGTGTCTCCATGTCAGGTTGTAGTTTCAGCTCCTACCACTTGATGGCAGATACAGTAACAGTCAGGAAAGGGGGAAAGCAAAGCTCGAAGAGCACAGAACCCTGATGAAAGGCAGAGCCGTGGACCTGTGGATCTCTATGTCTGCCCCTGCGGGGATTCGGAATGGAGATGCCGCCCAGAACAGGGTGGAGCTGATAGGGTAGAGATGTGTGCCAGCTGGGGAGCAAGGCCATGGCGGGAGGCCCAGGGGAGAAGTGGAGAAGGAAGGAAGGAAGAAAAGGTGAAAGAATGGAAGAACAGATCTTGAATTCAGCGACAGGTTCTGATATGACTAGCATTCATAGTGAAATAATCAGCACTGGACACTCTGTGTCTTAGTGTTTTGATAGATCATCTATACACAAAGGGAAAAACAATTTAGCTTCCAAATATCTATCTATAGCACCGTCTGTCTCTGGATTCCAATCCAAAACCAAGGTAGAGAAGGGTTGGCTCCTCCTGGAAGCTGAGGGAGAATCTGTTCCCTCTCTCCGAGCCTCTGGTGGCCAGCAATCCTGATGATCTTTGACTTGTGGGCATATCATTCTAATCTCTAAGTCTGTCTGTACATGGACTTCTTCTTTATGTGCCTGCATCTCAGTTTTCCCTCTGCCTTGCTCTCATAAGGACATATGTCATTAGATTTAGGGTTTGTCCTAAATTTTGGATGATCTCTAGATTTTTCACTTCATTATATCATCAAAGATTTCCCAAATAAAGTTACATTCACAGATTCGAAGTTGAGGACTACAATTCAACTACACACACACTCACACACATGCGCACGCGCTCGTGCGCACACACACATAGAAAGAGGGAGAGAGAGAATAGTGTATATACTAGTATATGGGAATATATGTATTATACATACATGTATGCACATAAATTTATATATGCCAAAAGAGGGTGATATTTTTATAAATAAGTATTTTTGTTTTATGTATTTTTAGAACAGTTACACATTTTGTAATACGTCATATTATAAACAATTCCTTTGCTTATATTTATTTTCAGAGTTACTTTATAAGTGATAAAGTCTCCATTCCTTGAGTTTAGTAGATTTTGTTGTTGGTTTTGTTTCTTGCACTCATTAGAATAACTTTTACTTGGTAAAATTAGAGATAGAGAAAAATGAAATGGAAATAGAAACATTTGAACTTGAAGTTTTCTTATTTGCCAGAGAGAGAAAACCATCGATGTGAGAGAGGCCCATAGATTGGTTGCCTTCCACACGTGCCCCCAAGAGGGCAGGGGACCAAAACTACAACCGAGGTGCATGCCCTTGATGGGGAATTAAACCCTTGATCCTTTGGTGCATGAGCCAATGCTCAACCACTGAGTCATACAGCCCAGGGCAACAAGGCAAATTTTTAATAGAAAATGGATGACTTTTATTTTAAGAATGTGATAATGTAGAGAAATAATTTTATTCTGCTCTTTCATTTTATAAGTAAAAATATGGTGAACTTTGCTTACTATCTACATAAAGAAGTAGATGGAAAAGGCTGTTTTGCAGTACTAATATTCAAGACCAGCTAAGTAATTTTGGGGGCTAGTGAGAAATAAAATGTGGAAGCATTGTTCTGGAAGCAGGAAAAAGATAATATTGAAGTTATCCTACCTAATAAAAGAGCAATATGCAAATTAACCATCACTCCGTGACAAAGATGGCAGCGCCCATAGCGACAAGATGGTGGTGCCCAGTCCTCTCAGCCCTGCCAGAGTTCTCCAGTCCCTTGAGGGGGGGGCGGGCGGCCACTGAGAGCGGGCAGTGTGTGCAGCCTGGTGGAATGCTGCCTAGGGGCCCTCCTGACCCTTTATATAAAAACAAAAACAAATTCACTCCCCACAGAGTGATCCCCCCCACACACACCTGCAGCCTCAGGGTCTCAGCCTCGGAAGTGCCTGCACCCCCATGGAGCAATTCCCTCCCAGTGGCAGCCTCGGGGTCTCAGCCTCGGAAGCATCTGTGCCCCTGGTGAGTGATCCTGCCCCACCGGCAGCCTCAGGAAGTCTGCCTTGGAACTTTCCTTGCCCCCAGCCGACGATTGGAGTAGGGGGGTTGGGGGGTGGGGACGGCGGGTATCTCAGAGACACTGCCCAGCAAACCTCTCCCATTGGGTAGAAACTTGTGACGGGTTAAGGAGGTAAATGGGTTTTGTTTAAAATCTTTACGAACCACAAAGGAAATGTCTGAGGTAGGGTTTCACATCGGAAGTAACTTACAGCTAATTTCTGAAGGCAAACTGCGACATTGCAGTTACATTACTGGAGAGTACCCCGTGGTCCGGAGGTCTCCGCAGCGGTGGTGCGGGCACTCCCCGCCCTGGTTCCTCAGCACCTTGGGCCGGGCTTGCCAAGTACTGATGACCTACCAACAGAAAAGTTAAAAGAAAGAGAGGACAGAAAAGGAATAAAAAGAGAAAAGAAAAGAAAAAAGATGAAACATCAAGAAAAAGAAAGAGAAGGAAAAAAGGAGGAAACAACAACATATCACCTTTCCAAGGTCTCATGAAATTACTGTTTAAGGAGTTTATTTTATCAGACTTTTAGTTTGGGTTTACATTTTTACTGGTTTGTCAAGACCACAGCAGGTACAGTGTCCAATATGTTAAAGAAAAAACCCTATCTAATAAAGAGGGAATATGCAGGGGAGGGCAGTTGGGCGCGACTGGGCAGGCAGGGGAGAGTATTTGGGGGTGATAGGGCAGGCAGGCGAGCAGTTAGGCATCGATCAGGCTGGCAGGGGAGTGGTTAGAGAGTTATCAGGCTGGCAGGCAGAAGCAGTTAGGGGCAATCAGGCAGGCAAGCAGGTGAGCGGTTGGGAGCCAGCAGTCCCGAATTTCATGCACTGGGCCTCTAGTTAAAATATAAAGCTTTTTTAATTTATTCCAGTCTCTCTTTTGACTTATCATGTTTTTTATTTCATATTTAATGTCATTATAAGTAAAGGCAAATTAACATTTTAAATTATTAGTGTGAATTTTACTATTCAAATTTATATTTCTCACAATGACAATTTTATATGCAAATATAAAAACATTTAACTTGTAAGCTGAATCATTGGAATGATACAATTAGTATTTTGTAGCTCATATATACATAGAAATTTTGTTCTTACCTGACTAGAAGAAAACTGCAAAATTAAGTCAACTCTTTTTGTTTCACTGTTTTGTTTTGATATGCACAATTTTCTACCTTTGGCTTACAAATGAGTAAGGAAAGAGTCAAAGGAAAAGGAATAGTGGATGGTTGCCCTATCTTTTCCTTTTCCTTCAATGTCATCATTTTATCCATAGAAATTATTCAGATTCTGGCATTTTGTTGCCTATAACATAATTTTAGTTCAGGAAGTTAAATATGTATTAAATTCTCAGAAACAAAATCTTGCTCTTTTTTTTTTTTGCTTAATAGTACAAATGTGATTCCTTTACCTTTTAGTCTTAGGTTGTTTGTTAATTGAACACATTCCTTATATCTAAAGCAGCCATTCTAAAAATGCAAATTAGGAAAGTTTCTAGCTAAAATCATCTTGCCTTTAGAATTATTAAAGTCATATATTCACTGATAGATAATCATCCTTAACATTTTTTTTCAGCTTTTTTTTTTCACCTGGTGGCTAAAATCTCATGCAGCTAAGCCTAATGTACAAATCTGTCTTATACTTTAAAGGACAATTATTTACTATTCTTCCAAAATTAAAAAAAAAAGCTTATGTTAAATTCCTTCTCTAATATGTTAATTCACTATTCTCTTTGATGATCAACTACAAATCTAAGTTTCTCCAGACAATATTGTACATAATAATAAGTGACCTTCAGACTCAGTAATCCACAATTTGTCACAGAGCTCATCTTGTAATCAACTAAGTAAGATTAACACCTGACACCTACCACATGCCAGATATTTTGCAAAGCACTGGCATAGTCATGCAATCGTGGTAACACTGAGTTTTGTGGCCTGGAATGTAGAGAGCTGGATGGTCTAAGAATGTTTTCAGCTTTTATGGACCATTCTTTGCTTTTTAAGTCAGTGAACAAGTTAAGCTACAGATGCACGTGGTATAGGAACTGCTTTATTTTGTTGTTGTGGCTCATAAAGATTTTCCATCTTAATGTCCCTCAAGTGACAATGTCTATAGGAAAGAAGAAAAAAGATTTCAAATGAAATGAAAACAACATGAATTAGACTCTCTCCTTTGTAATTTAGTGAATTGAATCTGTTTTTAGTTGAGGTATCTATAAACCACCCTGATATTAAGAATGGGGGTGGGGGGGTGGGAGGGATGTATTATTTTCTACATTGATGAAATAGTTTGTCATGTACTAGAAATGACCTCAACACATAATTGATCCTGCCTTTTAATTATTGTCAGAAATAGTGGCATAGGATCAACTATTCAAAACTCAAATCATAAGTTTTGGCAGATGTCCTCCAACGGTTATTGGCTTATACCCAACACTTCTATGTAACAGGTCAAATTATTCAGTTATCTATGGATACATTTTGCCAATTAATCTATCTTGAGGTTCACTAGGAGTTACATTGTTTAAAATGAGATATGTTTTACAGATACTTTGGGTGAGATGTTTTATGACCACAGTGGGAGAGGGTGGGTGTGGGAAATTAGTAACTATGGCCTGGGCAATCATCTAAGCTGTATGTCTATTTGTTGAAGAAGAGATAGAAATATTTTTTGAGATCTTAACCTTCCTCATAGTCACTCCTTTGGCCTTCCTCCAAGCAAAGGTGGCATGGCTAGTGTTCAAAAAATATATTTCAAGCCTATCTTCTGTTAGTCAAGTGTCAAGCATATAACTCCACTTCAAAACTGCAACAAAGAATTCTCATATTTCTCTCTCTCTCTCTCTCTCTCTCTCTCTCTCTCTCTCTTTGTCAAACAATATTAACCTTGAACTCTCTAGTGTCCAAATCTTCTCAAGGAGTCATTTCAATATATAATATTCATGAGAGATATATGATCCACAGATTATTCTAGGCTTTCTCAATTTTATTCTGGGGTCAGTCCAGCTGCATATTTATAACACATTGTTTTGGGATAATGATTGCTTTTACTGCATGTTCTCAGGAGAATGGCACTGACATCATTAGGGGACATAATAAAAAACATAATAAGAAACAACAATCATTAGCAGGGCTAACCCTAGGGATTGTGAGGACATTTTCACTTTTATCACACACAAAGAAGATCAAATAACGCTGTGCTTCCCTTTCAGAAATTGTGTTTCCTTTACAAGAACTGTGCTCAAATTCCCTTCTTTGTTTTGGGAATCAGTTCACCTCTAGCAACTAGAATTTTTGGTATATATTTTTGTCTACTTATCTTGCTACTGGCTTTATTTTATTTTCATTTACTTTTTGAATTAATTTCCTATTTTCTCTTGTATCCTATTCTGTTTCATATGCTGTAGTAATCTGATAATATTTAAGTAAGTAAATTCTAAGTATAATATTTTCATAACTGTATACGAAATTGTGAGGATTAATAAGGAGAAAACTCACTTAAACTGGAGTTGGAAGTGTCTGTAGGGAGAGCTCTCATGCTCTACCAGCCATTGGTCAATTACCCCAAACCGGAAAAGATGTACCTTCCATCTCCAACAGAAAGATGTTTTATACTCTGCTATTCCACCAGGAAGAATAAAGATCTTCTTACTTGCAACCAGTCAACAATGAGAGACTATTACAGCTCAGCCAATGAAAAGCCACTGCACTTCAAACACCCAGTTTCTTCCAATGGACTCTTTGTTAACAACCACCCCTATGAAATCTCGCTTTCTTCTACAAAAGAACATTCCTCTCCCTTGTTGTCTGGGCTTGCACGTGGTTCATTAGACAGTATGTTCCAATTTGCAATTCACTGTTGTTCTGGAATAAACTCATTCTGCTGAGAAACACCTATTTCTCTAAGGTCAACAAAGTAAACAAAGAATTCAAGACTTCATGAATGAGGCTATTTCTTCTGTGGTCAAATCCCGAAATGTGAGCGTAGGACTGGATTATTGACAAAGAGTAGAGCTGAAGGTCCTCAGAGGGTCAAGAAACACTGGGGCTACAGCTTTGGCATTGTTATGCAGGAAACTGAAATTACTTAAGATGATAATGACAGGTAGAGTGGAAGACCACTGCTGATCAGAGTGCCTGGGAAGTACTAACAAGGAAAATGAAAGTGCAGTAAGTGCAAAGAGTGGCCCATGAAATGGGCAAGTTTTATGTGCAAGAAGATGAAAAAGTATTTTGAAAATAAATGTTTAGGCTGTAGGGGTTTTTCAGTGGGAACAGCAAAAGAATTGATATAGGTAATAAGTACAGGTGAGGCAGAGCATATCATAAAGGGAATGGGAATTGGAAAGAAGAGTCGTGTGTGTGTGTGTGTGTGTGTGTGGAGGACATGAGGGTCTAGGACTTGGATGATAAAGGTAGGAGATCTGGATAGAACTAACAAGTGTCTGGCTCCAAATGGCACTTATCCAAGTGTACCAGATTCTGGCACTTAGAGGCCACTATCTTAAATCTTGATCAGCATCAAATTTGTCATAGCCAAAGTTCTATTTCCTACTTAATCTGTGCTTGCAAAAGAAGTAGCACATTTACTACCTTAATCAACTCCCTAATACCTCTCATTCTTTCCCATAAAGTCACAAATCTAGAATCAAAATCAAGGAGAAAAGTTCAACTTGTGCCAAATGCAAAATTTACAAAAGTAAAATACTTATATCACTTTGTGTGCATCCACCCTCTCTTACCCAGTCATGCCCATTCATGCATCTTGTAGACAGCACCAGTCAGGGGAGCTCTATGCATCATCCAGGCTTGTGCTCAGCCAGGTCTACGTTATGTCACCTCATTTTCACCCGATTCCGTACATCTAAGTCCACTCCTGAGTTTGTCTAGCTCCTGACCTTTTAGATTTCTTCTTCACTCCAGACTCTAAATTTATTCCTTTGAGCTGATGACAGATTTAGTGTTTTTAGTGTGATCTTTTGTGTTTCCACCTCAACTAGGATTTTATGCTGATCTCTGCCTACATGTGCTTCTAGACATACACACACACACACACACACACACACACAGCCCAAGTAGCTACCCTCCAGATTAAATCCGCTCCTGTGCGCTTACTGGGCCACTGTGGTCAGAGTTAAACACTTCACCATCCTAAAGGCTTATTAAACAAGTCCCCTCCATCCCTGATCTAATCCTTTGTATTTGACATCATATTCCATCAACACCCTGCTCTTCTCTGAGGATGTGCTAATCTAATACCACAATCTACTTTAAGGTGTCACTAATTCAAGAGGGCAAATAGAATTTCTCCTAAGGGTTACATGTATATTTTAATTTGGTTTCCTCTGGATTTTGTCATAAAGTGTTAAAAGTGGCAATAGGACAAGTAATTTGGTAGTAAACAGGGCCTTTGGGGCCATTAAACCTTAGAAGATGGAGAGCCACCCACTCCACATACTTGGTGAGTCCTTTGTTTTTCACATGTTTTACCACCTGCCGTATTAGAGGACTGAAGTAATCCACGGGCAGGAAAGCAGATGGAGAGTAGAAATAATAAAAGGAGACACATGACTAGAAAGCAACAATGTTGTTAAAATAACTGCTGTGTTCTTGCAAACATCATGTATATGAGTCTGACAGTTGGGGAGCCTTCAGATAACAATTAAATAATAACATGCCAATACTTTTTATACAATTGAAAAAGTAGTTAGTATGCATACCCAGAAGTTACAACTAGAAAACTGAGATTGCAAAAATTTAAATAAACTGCTTACATCACATATTCTACTAAATAGTAGGTACAATTTATTTCGCATCTACCTTCCCAGGACTTAACTGCTTTAACCCATTTAATTGTTACATTTCAATGAGGTACTTACTTAGCTATCCCCATCCACCCATAAGTAAGTGAAGGAAGAGAGAAGTTAAATAACTTGCCCATGACACACAGGTAATAAATAACAGGGCAGGGCTCAACTTCAGGAAGTTTTACTCAGAGGCTGCATTGAAGTTTTCTTACTAAGCTGCCTGTATAAGGGGCAATGAAATGGGATACTTTCCAATGCCAACCTCTTGCTCCTTCTAGCAAGAAGGAGCTATAATAGCAGTATATCTATTTATATTTCTCCTTGGAGGGAAGCCCCGCTATGAACTAAGAAAGGAAAGGTGCCTTTCTGGTACTCAGATAAAATGCAGAAAATGACTACTAATAACATTTAATCTCGGGAAATGCCAGTTGCCTGGTGCAAGCGTGTGTAGTGTGTAGCTCCTCAGTATCACTGAAAGACAAACACATAGCCTTCACAGGAAGTTATTTGGTTTGGAGAGCAATGATTTTTGACATTCAGGAAACTTGCAGTACGTCCAGAAACATAAAGAGCTTCTATTGTACTTCTCCACAGTGATAAAATGTTCCATAAATAACAATTTCACTTTGTTTCCTTCTTAGTAAAATGATCTTTGCTGCTTCGATAGATTTTTCTACACTTTAGGGCAAGCTGTCCTCTCCTCTGCCAGAAGAAAATGAGAAGTACCCTCCGTGTACAAGACAAGACAGATCTAATAGTTGTGTTTGCAAACATCAAATAGCAGTGGGCTCAAGAAGTGTGATATAAAGCTATCAATTAATTTAGTTGTAACTGTATCCACCTGTGAACAACTGCTTAATTAAAGAGGCAAACAGAAATCTCTCACAATAATACCTCACATTACTTGCACTTATGTGACTGTCAATTAGCTGGAGTGGATAAACAGAGTTGGAAGCGTGCCATGCGGACTTCTGGTAAAGGAGAGAAAAAAGATACAACCAGGAGGTGTGTGAACAGAGAAAGGAGAATCCACAGACAAATCTGGACAATTCTCTCTGGGATAAATATCCATTTCAATAAGGGAAATGAAAGCAAATGCTTTCTCCTAAAAGGACCAAACTCCCTCAATCACTGGAACAAAGAAAATGAAGCTTTCAGACACAAATATACATCAAAAGGAAAAAAGAGCCGGAGCATCTGGGCTGCTTGCGAACACAAGCCCCGCGCTGGTGTTTTATTTCTATATAAAAGAAAGCGAGGCAAATCCCTAGGCTACTTGTCTCCCAAGATAATATTCTACCTCAAGGTCTCTCCCCACCGTTTTACTTTGTCCACAGTTCTTCAGTCTGTCAAAAACAAAAGCAAACAAACAACCCACACAACTTTGGCAAAGGACGGGGGGGGAGACAAGCTTCAAATTTGTGCAAAGAGTATGTCGAGGTTCCCTCTGGAAAGAGATGGGTCAGAGAAGTTGGAAAGTTTCAGCTGTCAGCTTTGGGTTTCCAGTGATTTATTTTGCTAATTGAAGGGAAAGGACTATGGAGTTACGAGACTGAAAATTGAACGGGCAACATCTGAATTATGATGAAATTATAGCCCCCCACTCAAAGCCTCCTGCAACCTTTGTCATCGAAGAGGAGAGTGAAATCGCCACTACTTTTAGCCAGGTGCTCTTGAGGAAAGTTTCAATGATTTCTTACGAAGCCAGACAAAACGTTTTGCTCTGTGACTAGAGAACCACCACCGCCGCCCTCTGAACCCGCGGAGGGCGGGCAGCTCCTGGAGGCCTGGGCTCGCGTCTTACTCCGGGTTTCACAAGTGCCTATGAGAGTGCCCAGCACTCAGTTGAAACACATTTAAGAGTAAATTACACTTTTTAAAGGTCCCTTACCCCCACCCTCACCCTTCTAGTGCTTGAACTTTTGAGGCAGGAAGTAGGATTTATTTTGTGAGTGAAAACACAAGGATTTAACTGGAAGAAAACCAGGCTCATTTAACTAGGGGTCCACTGCTAAGCCTTTGCCTGTCCTGAGACATAAATTCAGAGGAGGAAGCACTTGAGGAATTGACCATTCACAGGTGTGGCCCATGTGTGTGCCAGAAATAACCACGTGACTATATACTTTCCCTAACTTTAAAGCAAAGGCAAAGGTACAATTCATTCATATTCTCTCTCTGTCTCTCTCTCTCTCTCTCTCTCTCTCTCTCTCTCTCTGTCCCTTTAACCAATTTTACCTATCCCAATTCCTGCCTTAGGAAACTACCAATCTGTTCTTTATAATATAAGCTCATTTTTTTATTTCTTCTTTTTTTCATTTTAATTTTTTAGATTCCACATATAAATGAGGTCAAATGGTATTTATCCTTTTCCCATCTGACCCATTTCACTTAGCAAAATGCCCTCAAGGTTCATCATGTTGTTACAAATGGCAGGTTTTATTCCTTTTTTAAAATGGCTAGTAATAATATATATAGGACACATTTTCTTTCTCCATTCATCCATTGCTAGACATTTAGGTTGTTTCCATGTCTTAACTATTATAAATAATGCTTCAATGAATGGGGGGTGTGCATATATATTTTCAAATTAGTGTTTTCTTTTTTTGTTTTCAGATAAATATTGATAATTAAAATTGCTGGAACACATGATAGTTCTATTTTTAATTTCTTGAGGAACTTCAAACCATTTTCCATATTGGCTGCACCAATTTACATTCCCATCAACGGTGCACAAGGGTTCCCTTTTCACATCTTCACCAACACTTGTTTGTTTCTTATCTTTTTGAAAATAGCCATTCTAATAGGTGCTATCTCATTGTAGTTTGGATTTGAAATACTCTGATGATTAGTGATGTTGAATATCTTTTCATGTACCTATTGGCCACCCGTATATCTTCTTTGGAAAAGAGTCTATTCAGATCCTCTGAGTAGTTTTTAATAGGAGTTTTTGTTGTGTTTTATCAGTTCTTTATATATTTTTTGCATATTAACCCCTTATCAGAGATACGATTTGCAAATATTTTCCAAAATTCATTATGTTGCCTTTTGTTTGTTGATGATATAATATACATTTCTAAGACAAATACAAGGAAATCACTCAAAATACTGCCTAATATTACTTGGACTTATGTCTCTGTGATACTACACTGTCAAATCTGGCCCATCATCTGTTTTTGTAAATAAAGTTTTTGAAATACAGCATGCTAATTTGCTTATACATTTTCTATGGCTGACTTCACACTACAATAGCTGAGTTGATTAGTGATCACAGAGACAATATGGCCTGTAATGCCTGTCTTATTTTCAGAAAAAGTCTGCTGACCTCTGATTTAGTTGATGTGATTATAATTTTTTGCACATTTACCAAATGTCAGTATTGCAGTATATCTCATTATTTCATTTATATGGTGTATTTCATTAAATTGACAACAAATATTTGCAGTCAATTTAATTTTTATCTTCATTTTCACAATGAAGTTTAGAGAGGTTAAGTAACTAGTCTGTTATTCAGAAGTCAACCACTCTTATAAGCCTTCTTTAAGGCTGTGCTGCTGGGATGTTAGGTGAAGATTCTGTTTACTCCCCTTGTGTATCAATAACAATCTGTAATTATCTGTGAGGACAGTTATCACACAGTCACCATTGTTGATTATTTGTCCTGTTACCTGCCCACTAGACAGGCCTGTGTCTTGTTCATCTCAATCCCAGAATGAATCACAATAATTTCAACATTATAGGTGTCCTAAATTCTTGTTAATGATTAAGTGAATGCCCAGATCTGTGTGTGTGCTGGGCTGCCATAACAAAACACTTTAGATTGAGTGTTTATTTTATGAGAAAAATTATTTTCTCATAGTTCTGGAGGCTAAAATGTCCAAGCCCAAGGTTCTGATATGCTTTGATTCCTGGCTTGCAAATAGCTTCTTTCTCACGGTGTCCTTACGTGGCAGGAAGAGTTCTAGTGTCCCTTTCTTTTTTTACAAGGGCAGCAGTTCTATTGGACCAAGGCTCACCCTTATGGCTCCATTGAACCTTAAACCTCTTCTTAAAGGAACTATCTCCAATACAGTCACAAGGGAGTTTAACATTTCAACATATGAATTTGGGGGTGGGGGGACACAATTTAGTCCTAGCAGGAAGTATGGCAGACATCATTAGTTGATTACCCCAACCTCCATTTTAAATCCTCTCCTGTCCTGTTGTCTCTATCACAGGCGTTAAAAGATGAAAGTTTTCCATCGAAACCAGAGGAGGCCATATGACTGAGATCTGACAAAAAGTTGACACCATTAGTTCAGCCCGTTTCCTTCTTCCTTCTTGCCGTCTATAGAACACAGACATGATAACTGAAGGGGCATCAGCCTTCTTTCTATTAGAAGGTCCAGAGTTCATGTTAACATGGGAACGTTGGAGGGGCCTGGGTCCTCAAGTGTGTTAATGACCTGCTTCCAGTGTAGAACTGCCTGCTTTTGGACTTCTTGGTAGATAATGCAATATTTGCATCAAATGCAGTCCTAAGGGATTTGATTCGGCATAACTAGTTGTTAGAAATACCAGAACCATTTCTACCACTAACTAGCTCTATGATACTGAGTAAGCCCTTCATCTCTGAGGAGTTAAGCTAGACAACTGCTAAAGTTTCTTCCAGCTCTAAAATGACATGATTTGATGGTTCAGACAGTGACTAAGTCAGCAATAAGCCAGGCTATTCCCAAATAATACAATATTAATAATCTTAAAGAAGAGGATTGCCAGAAGAGTTTATATGAGATTAATAGTATTGCTTTTTAAAATATTTTTAGTTTTCTTGCCTGTAAAAACCTCTTGACCTGATGTTTTCTCTGTGGGAATTATTGTAAATATGTGATGACTTATTTTCTTAGAGAAAGAGACAATTTGCTTGAACTAATAGGAACTGACAAAGGATGTCACATCTCTCTCCTGTCTTGCTTGTAGATGCTGCTGCACTCTCCTATGTGTCCCTGTGACTCCAATTGACCCTTAAATACACTGTTAAGCACATATTTTAAACATGACAAGATAATCAATAAATCTCATAAATATTGATGTCTTACAGAGGAAATGCATCTTCTACTTGAGATCAGCACATGGAGTGCAGCACCATACAGTCATTCTTCATACGTCCTATAGAAAGTCATTGTCACATTATTTTTGCTTTCTTACTAGTCATTATTAGAGTGTGTCAAGGATGCCTGTCAGGCACTAGTACCAACAATGTTTTGAAGCCATGACATCATTTTGACACTAATTTCCATTTTTCCAGCATTCCATAAGAACCCCCTAACATCTATTTATGGCAAGCTTTTTACTGTCTAAGAACTAAGATATCAACTGTGAATATTGCTCCAATGGAAAAAAAAAAAGGCAGGTTGGTTGTTAATTGATGTGCTAAGGATTAGAGAAATTGTTGTATATCCTGGTAACATGATATACAGTGATTGGACTGATCCCCGTACTTTGAGTTTCTGCCTAATGACATCCCCATTTTTCAATTTCTTAATAGCCCCAAGCCTTGTGGAAGGAAATCCTTGGCCTCACCAAGTACTTTTATTTTCAAGAATAACTCCAGTGTGAGTGAGATAAAACAGTGGGAACCAGTGATTTTTCAAAGTATTTTACACTGTCACCTACCTCATCCAAGTCCATCGCACTTACAGTAAGTGGTTTCACTGAAATCCTTTAGTTTATTGATGCCTCCCTCATTGCAAGTTTGCATCTAGCTCTGTCATGATGGACTTTATGTCATAGGAAGTGCTCTATACCCTGCAGGGAGCCAGATCTGAGTCAGGGGCGTGTGCGCTGTGCATGTCTTGGAGACGGGAGATGTGACAGGCTTGTCCTGGTCTTTGGGGAAGCATTTCCTTAACCAAATAGGCTCACTGTGCCCAGATAGGTGACAAAATAGAATCGTCCATAGTTTGAAAAAAAGAAAAAGTAGAGGTGCTGAGTAGAAAAGTAAACATGCTTTCTTATCCTAATTAGACATTTTATTATATAAGCAATAAGCTGAATAAGCATTACAGTCCCAAGAATTAGAGCTGAGTTTGGACATTTAAATTTTTGTGTGACAAAAATTAAAAATTCCAGATTTCGGGTGCAGTAGCATTGTGGTAAAGATTATAGAGTCTGCAGCTAGAGTCTCTGTTGAAAAATAACAAGTTGTGTGACCTTGGAAAAATTACTTAACCTACCTATGCCACAGGGTCCCCATATGAAAATGGGGATAATAATAGTACCTTATTTCATAAGGTTACTGTGAAGATTGGATTAATATGCCTAATGTATTGAAATAATACCTTACAGACTAAGTACTTATTAAATAAATATTAGTTAGAATAAATAAATCACCATTTTTTTCAGCACTTTTCTGAACATTGGATTGTTAAGGATAAATCACAGAGCACCAAACACTCTTAGTAAGCTACGAAGTGCCACATGGTCAAACCTATTTGGTGATGGCTTTGAGATGTGTCATCTTGGTCTGGCTGAAAGACAGTCCTCAGAATTTGCTTTTGCGTATATGGTTTCCAGCCAGGGCGGACTAAGAAGGATATTCTCTCAGAAGAGCTGAAGGACAGAAAGGAAGCAACAGCCATTTGGTAGTGTACAGACCCAGGCACTCACTTACATTCTAACCTAGACACTGCTATGGAGGGCTTTTGTAGATGTAGTTAAAAGATCCTAATCCATGCCCTAACCGGTATGGCTCAGTGGATAGAGCGTCCGCCTGCGGACTGAAAGGTCCCAGGTTCGATTCCGGTCAAGGGCATGTACCTTGGTTGCGGGCACATCCCCAGTAGGGGGTGTGCAGGAGGCAGCTGATCGATGTTTCTTTCATCGATATTTCTAACTCTCTATCCCTCTCCCTTCCTCTCTGTAAAAAATCAATAAAATATTTTTTAAAAAAAGATCCTAATCCATTGACTAAGTTGATTAAAAGGGTAGATTGAATTTTGGGATTTCTTCATTCTGAGCTTCTCTCCTTTTAATTTTTGATATAATATCCCCTCATTTGTTTTCTAATTTCTATTTTCCTACATGTATCCTATCTGGCATGGCTTTTTTACTACTAGACCAGTGTTCCAATAAAGTGAAGCCCTTTAGTAAAGGTCTTTGTGCTTCCCTGAGCCTGGACTCCAAGCTTTAGCTCCGGCTCCGGGAATTCCATTCTGTTTGTGTAGCAGCCAGGAGTTAACCAAAGGGAAGGTAGCTGGAGTGGCTGGGCCTGGAAGTGACAGCTTCAGACACTGCAAAGGAGAGCCCAATCCCCACCAAGGGATTAATACCCCTCTCCCTCTCTCCTGCCCCCGCCCCCACGTAGGGAGAAAGGACAGGCTTTCCAATCTCCCCACAGATTTCCTGGGAAGGAAGAACCAGTAAAGGGGCAAGTCTTCCGCTGGTTGCAAGCTCAGTAGGAGCCACGATGGTGAGCATAAAAGGGAGAAGGGGCGGAGTCTAGCCTGGGGAAGCATGTGATTGGATAAGAGGCATAGACCTCCAGAAGATCTAGGAAAGGGATTGGATAGGAGAGAGTCCCCCCTCCCCAACAAGCTCCCAGAAGAACCAGGGAAGAGATTAGTAATCAGCCTTGGGCAAGCTACGCCCATTTGAAATGAAAAAACTGGAAAAAAAAGACCGTACCCTTTTATGTAATGATGTTTACTTTGAATTTATATTAGTTCACACAAACACTCCATCCATGCTTTTGTTCCGGCACCCCGGTCCAGTTTAAGAACCCATTGTGGCCCTCGAGTCAAAAAGTTTGCCCACCCCTGGATTAGTTAGTTTGAAATAAAGCTACCCTTCCCTAAACCCAAGGAGATGTAAGGAAGGCCTGTCTCAGGAGCACATGTTTGCCCGCTGCCCGTTTGCATGCGTTTTCTCTCCTTAGCAGCTACTTGGGCCCAAGCACCGGCCTGGGTGCAGCGCTGCAGCGCGGGGTAGAGCACAACTGGGAGCAGAGGCTAAGCTAGCTGCATGGGGCTAGAGAGACTGAGCTGGGCTAAGCTTTGGCATGGACTCACCTGAGCTACCACAGCTTCGGCTGCCCCACCAGTGCCAGGTAATGCCACACCATCTCTGGACCCTTCTTCTGGGCTTGGTGAAGACAAGCCGACTTCCTCCACAGCAGGATGGAGCTGAGCCCCCTGGTCGTGGAGGAGACACCAAACACAGCTTCAATAAAGCTCACCACTACACCTCACCCTCCCCTGTGTGGGTCCCCGAAATGCTTTCTCCTTATTCTATGGAAGAGCCCTGTTTCCACCGGCAACAATTCTGCCTGGTATCTTTCCTTTTAGGCGGTCTGTTTGGGGCACTGTCCCAGCTGCCTGCCCTGCAGACTTCAGGCTTGCTTAGCCAGTCTACACATTTTAGTGATACATCTATTCTTGTAATAAATCTATCATCTATCTACCTATCTATTTTCCTATCTATAATAATCTATTTCTTACTAGTTCTGTTTCTCTGGCTGAACCCTGACTGATACATAGGCTTACCAGAATAGAATTTGGACCAAGAATTTTATGTATTTGAACCACCTTAAAATTCAAATCCAGTCTTTGACATACCTGAAATAATTAACAGTGTGGGTAATAATGATAAAATGCTATTAGAAGATTTGTGTGAAGGATAGATAAATTAGTTATCACATTAGATGTGACTTAAAATTCAGTAATATCAAGGTTAATTATTTAAACATTGGGGACTTGATAGTGAGAAAGCTATGAGATAGAGAATAAATGTAAGAAAATAAAAATTTGAAAAAAATATGGAATACTGTGCCAAAAAATATGAGAACAAGGCAGAAAAAAAAGGTAAGATTTGAAGAAGAGTCAAATTCAGGTAGAACAAAATTTATTGTAAATGAAAAGAAGGCAAAACAAACAAACAAACAAACAAAAAAACGAACAAAAACACCTGGCAATTTTAAAAACAAGTATAACTAAAAAGAGGTGAGACAAAAATGACCAGGGGTATATTTACTATGGAAATCCTTAGTGAAGTAAGGAATTCCTACTATATAATACTTCTGTATTAAGTGTTGAATGAAAACGCACACAATTAAATAAAATGCATCTATACATTTATCTTTACTGCTTTCTAGAATTCTTTATTATTCATTAATTTTTTGTTTTAATTTAGTCCAATACTCCCAGAATATAAATTACTCCCTGGAAACAAGTTGGGCACTTTCAGAAGTTGAATTAACTCTCTCAGTGCAGGTTAGTAGAATTTGGAATATTATAGCCTCGTAATTTTATACCTATAAACTCAGACACTAAAATAACTTCCAAGTTAGCAAAATAAATTTTAAAATATGTGCATCTTTCCCTTTCTGAGTATTTTGTGTGGAATCTGCTTGACATCTTTCTGGAAGAATGGAGAATGACAAAATCTTTAAGTTCAACTTAGACAAGGTGAAACAATGAGTTCACTGATGAATATATGGGAAACCAAAGGAGAAAGACATAGTATGCTGGAAATGGTATGCTGATATGCTTTGTAAGATTACAGTCAAGGACAAAGCCTGATTAAACCGGGAAAGGAGGTTAGATAATTATATCTTCTTTTCATTATAATTTTTTAAGTATATTTTTGTTGATTTCAGAGAGGAAGGGAGAGGGAGAGAGATAGAAACATTGATGAGAGGCAATCATTTATTGGCTGTCTCCTGCATGCCCCCCACTGGAGATCGAGACCACAACCTGGGCATGTGCCCTTGACTGGAATCAAACCCAGGACTCCCCAGTCCACAGGCAGATGCTCTATCCACTGAGCCAAACCAGCTAGGGCTCATTATAATTTTTTATTATAAAGAAATATCACAATATTAAGAAAGTTTGAGCAAAACAATTCCCTATCACCAGGATGTACTTTTATAATTTTCTTGCTTTCTATTTGATTTTGATGTTTAAAAATGTATTATTTTAAATTTGAAAACAGAGAAATAACATACATTTCTTCCCCTTTGTATTCTTTAGTAATTGAAAGAAGGATAATAGAAAACCTGCTCTTGTCCTTAACCTCTACAACTCTGGCTGGTTGTGTCATAAAGAAAGAGTTTCCCCCAAGAATGAGAATACTATGGAACATTTACTGACAAATGCTAGTTATCCATAATTGCCAGTCAGTAGGACAACTTTCTTATCATCAAAGCATATACTTTTGTTTTAAATACCAAAGCAAATACAACTTTAACGCCTTCACTGGTACAAGTTTATACTCTGGTGTATGTGTCTTCTTTTAATTAACTTCTTATTCTTTAGGAGAAGTAGTATGTGTGATAAAATATAATAGAATGCAACCTGATGGGTCAGAGAGAATAGTGGAGGATTGAGACTCATGAGTTCATCTTTAGTTGAATAAAAAGTTTACTTGCCTTTTGAAGTGATATTCAAGCAAATTGTCAAGAAGAATCATTCATTATTCAATACCAAAAACTTAAAACAATCTTAATCACACTGCTGCTGGGTCAATAAACAAATTGAATATGCATACCATTGTTCATCCTATACTAGAGTCTGTGCAGAGATAACAAAATAATAGTTATTAATGACTAAACTTTGAATACTGTTTTATAATTTTTAAAAGACTTTGGTATCCATTATCTAATTTAATCCTCAAAACAGCATATGGACTATCTATACTTAAGCTGCAAACCTTTGATGAGGATTTACAAGATGTATAGTAAGTAAATTAAATCTTTTAAAAAGCAACAGACAAATATAAAATAAATTGTACAATAAGGATTTATAAGATGTACAGTAAGTAATTTAAATCTTCTAAAAAGCAACAGACAAATATAAGATAAATTGTACAATAAGGATTTATAAGATGTACAGTAAGTAATTTAAATCTTCTAAAAAGCAACAGACAAATATAAGATAAATTGTACAATAACTGTCGCTGGACAGATGTTAGGAAAGAGGCACATCATCAACCTGAACTATATGGAGAAAGGGAAACTATATTTACGTTGCATTAGCTGTAAAACATTGCAAAATACCTGAAGGTGGCATATATTTGACTGCACTTGTTTGGGTCTCCTTCTTCCTTTGCCCTCAATGCCAGGTTAACTTCTGCTTTGACTTCACAAGAGCCTGATACTAATTGATGGAACTGAATGCAATTAATAATAAATGGACTTAATGCCATGCTTATGGAGGTTGGCAAGTAGATTGGATGAAATAAAGAATATTAAGATGATAGCAAGAAACACAATTTGCGTATTCAGTCATTTAGCAAATATCTACATCTACACTAATAAAAGACAAAGATGCTAATTGACCGAACCTTTGCTATGCCCATCAGCCAATCAGAATGGTATGCAAAATAACCCAACAAAGATGGCCGTTAAATTTGCATACTGCAGGTGGGGCGGCACAGTGCAAGCTGCCGCCCGCTGCCATCTGGGCCTCCCGAGTGTGACCCAGGGAAGCAGGGTGGGACAGTGACAGCCACCTGCCCTGCCACCACCCAGGCCTGCCATCTGCGACCCAGCACAGGATCTGGGCCTGCCATCTGCGATCCGGGGTGGCGGAGCATGCACCGCGGGATCGGGCCTGCCATCTGCTACCTGGGGAGCGGGCCTAAGCCAGCAAGTGGTTATCTCCCGAGGGGTCCCAGACTGTGAGAGGGCACAGGTCAGGCTGAGGGGATTCCCCCCCTCCCCCACCAGTGCACAAATTTTTGTGCACTGGGCCTCTAGTATATATATAAAACCCAATATACAAATAGACCGAACAGTGGAACCACGGAACAATTGGTCACTACGATGTGCACTGATCACCAGGGGGCACGTGCAGAACATAATGGGCATTGGCAGCAAGTGGCAGAGTGTGGAACATGGTGGGCATCAGCTGCAGCGAGATGGTGGAGCAGGTGAGCAGGGGCACCAGACCAAGAC
>NW_006283544.1:2730382-2742946 GCF_000327345.1 Myotis davidii
AATGTTTCAATAATAAAATGTGCTTTATTAATTACTATATTATATATTACATATAATTGCATGTAAATGTAATTTAATTATCTATATAATAAAAGGCTAATACACAAAAAGACAGAACTGTGGAACAACCGCAACAAATGAACAACCAGTCGCTATGATGTGCGCTGACCACCAGGGGACGTGCACGGAAATCAGCTGCAGCGAGATGGTGGAGCAGGTGAGCAGGGGCACCAGACCAAGACTCTAGCCACTGTCATCAGGCAGAGCCTCTGGTGGTTAGTGAAAATTCTTTGCTTCCATGTGCCACAGTCCCACCCAGTGCTTGCACCCACTGCCAGAGCTGGTCCTGATTGCTTGGAGCCATCAGTGGGTGCGAGTGGCTGCTGCCGGCCCCAATCACCCTTCAGGGCTTCTCCACCTCCCCCTGTTCCTGAGGGGCTATTAGGGCAGCAGCTGCCATTTGCATCCACTGACAATGCTGGCCCCACTCACACCTGCTGTCAGCACAGTCCCAATTGCTCTGCACCGTCAGCAGGTGTGAGCAGGGCTGGCACCATCAGCACTTGGGAGTGGCGGTGGTGGGAGCCAGGGTGCAAGCAGAGAAGGGATTAGGGGGCCATGATGGGAGGGACTGGTCAAGGATGTGGAGGATGGGCCAAGCCCACCCCTGTGCCCACTACAGCCTCATGGCCCACAGTTCCTTTCAAGGTGCACGAATTCATGCCCTAGGCCCCTAGCATGTACCTGGCACTTTCCTGCATAGTGGAGAGAAAAGTCAATGAGAAAATCAGGGGCTCTGGCCTTCTCAAATCTTGTCTGGTGGGGAAGGCACAAAGCAAGTGCTCAATAAATGTTACAAGAAAAGTGTCTGTAAGGAAAGTGTTTATAAAAGCACAATTTAGAGTAGACTGGAGTAGGTAGGTTTGCGGAGAGTTTCAAAAATGTCAGGATTTTTTAGTGTTAATTTCTAGATATTTACTCAAACATTTAGCCCAAAGACTTAGAAGTTATTAATAAGTTAATATGAAGGATGTGAAGGATATTAACTAGAATCAATATAATGATCATTTCACAATATATTCAAGTATCAAATCATTATGTTGTACCCCGAAACTAATTTTGTATATCAGTTATATCTCAGTGTAAGAAATATTTTAGCAAAAAAAATATGGAGGAAATGGGAGAATTATTTTTGGGAAGAGAATGGATGAAATGGAAATGCCTTTTCACACATCTTTCTGTGCAATAGCAAACAGAAACGTGGGAGTAGTAGAGGGAAGGTTAGAGGACAAGTATATAGAACAGTACTAAATTAAATTATCCAGACAGAAGAAAATCCCCTCAGATCATCAAGAAAATAATCAAATAAAGCAAAAAGAAACACTTTTCACCGAAATAATGAAGTTACTCAGAAAGGCTAATTTTGCCACTTGAGTACAAAGCATTTACCTTGTCAATATACATACTTGATTTCTTTTGCAAATAGTAAATAGCAAAAGCCAGGAAGGCCAAATACAGAAATCTTGTTTCTCCTAGATTCTTTGACTTTGTTAATTAAGAAGTTAAGATAGATAATGAAGCTCAATTTTCCCTATCACCATGCAAGGCAGTGTGAAAACATTTGGGCCCCTGGACGTATTGAACAGGATCTGTTGCTTATTATTCACCAAGGGAAAATTCCATTTTAAACATTGATTTCCGCAGCCCAGTTCTGATTGCTGCCTCTGAATTATCACTGCTTCCATAGTCAGGAAACCGAGTTACGTGAATCAGAACTGTGCAAAAAGCAAATTCTCCATCTTGCAAGGACACAAGGAGTGCTACTGCCAATGCAGGTCAATCAAGTTATAATGGGCTCTAATTAGCACTCCGCAAGCTGTTAAATTCTTCACCTGCAGCTCAATGGCAGTTGAAAAGGTGTGAAATATTTCCTTTGCTTTGAAAACATCAGAGTTTACATTTCCCCCTATCTCTTCCTTACATCTTAATGTCCATAGAAAGAACCAAAATAGAAAGGGAAAAGGTGGTTAAGATTCAAAAGGCTGTTATTATTTTTTAATTTGGGGGGATCATAGGATACCAACTTAATTGGCTTCTACACCTCAGTTTTCAGGTCTGTAAAATGGGATGGGAATAAAACACCAGCCTTGCAGAACATTGTGAGGAATAATTATTTAATGTCTATAATGTTCTTTGAAGATGAAGAAAATGATTCATATGCTAAGTTTCATAATCACCAACCTTAGCCCAGTCAGGAATACCAGAAAAGTTAAAGCTAACTTTAAGTGAAGAGGAAACTTATTCTTGACATCTGTAGTTTTGTATTTCTGACACTAATTCAAACTTCACAAAATTAGAGGCTTAAGCAAAATTATAAAGAGAAAATTTATGCTGCTTTATCTCATTTCCCTTCTGATACTGAACTAGATAGCATGAATGAACCCAGGCTTGAATTGGAAGAATATTTCTCAGATGGTATTCCTCAGTCTGTATTCATCAACATGGAAAAATTAATTTAGCACATGCAGGTGTAAGTGTAATTGTGCATGAAAAATTATTTACAAAGGAAACAAAATGATCCACTTATCATATTTGTATTTGGTGTCTTATTTCACTTTCTTGTTATGCTATATAATTACAATCTTTGAATATTTAAGTCATATTGTGTTCCTTCTGTTGTCTATTTCAACTTGCAAGCACCTCTACATTAAAAGTGTTATCAGTAAACATGTGAATGACCTTTAGTGCTTTAAACTGCAATAGATCTTATTTGGAAATAAATAGAAAAGAAAAGTCCCAACTTTCATGGACCTAAAGTTTAATTTAGAGACAATGTGATGCAGTAAAGAATGTTCAACCTTGCCAAATATTGAAAACTAGGGGCCCGGTGCACTAAATTCGTGCACTGGTTGGGGGGGGGGGAGGGGAGTGTCCCTCAGCCCAGCCTGCTCCCTCTCACATACTGGAAGCCCTCAGGTGTTGACCCCCATCACCTCCGATCGTCTGATCTGCCCCTTGCTCAGGCCTGACGCCTCCGCCAGAGGTGTCAGGCTTAGACAGGGGATCCCCATCTCCCCCCATCACTGGCTCTGACTCCTGCCCAGGTCTGATGCCTCTGGCCCAGGAATCATGCACCGGGTCGGCCCCTTGACCAGGCCTGAGGCCTCCGGCAGAGGTTTCAGGCCTGGGCAGGGGATCCCCAGCTCCCCGCGGTTGCAGGCTCTGCCCCTGCCCAGGCCTAATGCCTCTGGCCGAGGCGTCCAACCCAGGCAGCGGGGACCCGCAGTGGAAGCAGGGGGCGCCGCGATCGCGAGGGCTCCACCCCTGTCCCTACAGGACGCTTCTGGCTGAGGCGTCCGGCCTGGGCAGCAGGGACCCGCAGCTGCAGCGGCTCCACGATCGTGGGCTTCGCTTTAGGCCCAGGCAAGGGACCCCTAGCTCCTGGGACTGCCAGCTTCGACCGTGCCCAGCTCCCATCGCTGGCTCCACCCCTACTTCCTGCTATCACTGGCCAGGGCGGCAAAGGCGCCTGAATCTCTGATCATGCCCCCCAGCTCTTAGCTCCCCCTGGGTTTCCAATCACTGTGAGTGGCAGGGGGCTTCTTCCCGCTTTCCCTTTTGCCTCCCTGCATTGTGCCTACATATGCAAATACACCGCCATCTCTGTTGTCAGTTAACTGCCATCTTACTTGGTGGCAGGGGGCTTCTTCCTGCTTTCCCTTTCACTTCCCTGCATTGTGCCTACATATGCAAATTAACCACCATCTTTGTTGTCAGTTAATTGCCATCTGAGTTGGCAGTTAATTTGCATATAGCTGTGATTAGCCAATGAAAAGGGTAGCGTCATACGCCAATTACCATTTTTCTCTTTTATTAGTGTAGATAATAGACATATTCTGAGAGAAATGTGATATTAGCTGGGAGAGGAAAGGAAAGGATTTTTTCCAATCTGTTTTTGCATTATTTATTCTATGGAGATTATGCATATGAAATTATATGAAAGTAATGATATTTGTAAGCATCTATTTAAAAAAATGACTAAAGAAAAATAAGTAATTGAAAACTCAATAAAGAGAGGACTTTAAGAATGGAAAGTGCCAGGTCATAGGGTCCGTGTGCTACAATTATGATACTAGCAGTCTGGGTCTTAAAGTATCAGTCTCTATAGATCAACAACTCCCACATATGTATTCTCCCACCCAGGCTCCTGTCCTGAACTTCAGACATATATTCAAATGTTTATGGGTCACCTTCAATTGGATGTCTTGCAGGCACTTCAAATTCATATGTCTGAAACTGAATGCAATAATCCAGTCTGACATTCTCATGCTGTGTCTTATCTCAGTGAAAGGTTCTGCTAGTTCTGCTAGTCACCTGTATTGTTGCATTTGAACCCTGAGTTTCAACATTGACTCCACTCCCTAATTTATCACCCAGGCAAACCTGTGCTACTTTCTGAAAGTTACTCAAATGTGTCCACACTACTTCAGTCTCCCACCCTAGTTTATGTCACTGCCATCCTTTGGCTAACACTGGGGTATTTTTACTGAGGGCAATATAAATGATTTCAACTTTCCTAAGCAAAGATTGTGAGTTTATGAAGAGGATCTAACGCTCAGAAGCACAAGGCTGACAGAATAAATTTGGATTGAGAAAGAACAGAAAAGTGGACGGAAGTTGCTGGAATAATTGGTACCTCTGTTGATTTGAGTGAACAGCAAGCAATATTTTGAAATATTTTGTCATTTATCTCAAGGCTAATACGACATGAAATGAGTATGTGATTGTCCTAACTTGTACCCTTTGTCTTACCCTTGGCCAGGTCTGGGTACAACACTTTGAGGGGAGATTAGATGCTGAGCAGGGAGCCACTATAATGTGTAATATACCCCTTCCTAAATTCCTTTGTTTACACGCTTAACTCTCTCCTCCCCACTACCGCTCCCACCCCTGTTGCAAACAGCCAAAGCGATCTTCCTGAAATGCAAGGATATCCCACTTAAAACCTGCAATAGCTGCCTATTTATCTCAGGAAAAAAAATCCTCACATTTTCATGAACTGGCTCTTTCTTTTGAAAACACACACACACACACACACACACACACACACCACTTCACATTTTGTCATTCTAATTCCTTCCTCTCCATGTACTCTCATTAGTTCCCACCACACTGAAATTCTTAAAAAACACTCCACTATTTTCCTTTGGGTCTTTCAGAAGGCTTTGCCTAAAATATTCTTCACTCTCCTCCTTCCCCCTCTCCTGTGACCCATTTCACTTCTCCCAGCATTCTCCTGGACTAAAACTACCTCTGTGCTTGTTTATATTGCTTCCTTCATGTAGTGAGGTGAGCAGTGTCCTCTAAAAATTCATCCCTACTCAGGACCTCAGAATGTGATCATTTTTGAAATAGGGTGTTTGCATATGCAATTCGTTAAGGATCTGCAGAGGAACTCATGCTAGATTTAGAGTGAGCCCTATATCCAATGACTGGCATCCTTATAAGAAGAGAGGTCACAGAGACAGAGGAAAGACAGAGTCAACTGGAATAACAAAGGTCATGTGCAGATGGAAGCAGAGATTGGATTCATGCTGCCATAAACTAAGAAATTCCTGGGGTTACTAGAAACTGGACAAGACTAGAAGGAATCTTTCCGAAACAAGCATGTCAAACTTGCGGGCTGTGGGCCGCAAGCCTTGTTTAATTTGGTCCATGTTAGCCTTTGAGTTTTATATGCTTGCCCTAGAGATTTCAAAGAGAGTATGGCCCTGGGGACACCTTGATTTTGGATTTCTGGCCTCCAGAAGTGTGAGACAATAAATTTCTAAGTTACCAAGTTTGTAGTAATTTTTTATGGCAGCCTCAGGAAATTAATATGCTCTTTTTTTAGGAAGAGGTAAATCATTTATTTTGATTATTTTTGTATCCCAAGAGCTTAGCATAATGCCTGTCACATAATAAATATTTATGAATATTTAGAGAATGAGTGAATAAAGGCAGGTCAGCCATGTCTTTCCCAAATTCCTAGTACACCAAATATTGGCTATATCACAACCCATCCCGATCCATCTGGTGGGTGTTATCTCTCTGCCTTAGCAATCCACAGACACAGTAGATTAATACTTATCAATAACTACTCTTAAAATTGAATCTCAGGATTGTTTAAGCTGAAGTACATGTGGAAGAATATATATAATCTTTCTTAAACAAAATTTACATTTTACCTGTCCCCCTCCCCAAATTCTTAAACTAAAGAATAATTCTTGCTGTAGAATTTCACATCTCAATAGAAAACACAGGAGCTATTGTCTTAGGCAAAGGAGATAACCTGGGATTTCTGAAGTTGTCATCATTTTCAGGTTCTATAGATTATATAAGCTTGTCTGACCCTAATCTTTTTTTTCTGGCTGATTTTATTTTATTTTATTTATTTTTATTATTATTAAAAATATGTTTTATTGATTTTTTTACAGAGAGGAAGGGTGAGGGACAGACAGTCAGAAACATCGATGAGAGAGAAACATCGATCAGCTGCCTCCTGCACACCCACCACTGGGGATGTGCCCACAACCAAGGCACATGACCTCGACCAGAATCAAACCTAGGTGAGGCAGCTCTGCCTCTGTATCTATTATTGTTCATAAGTTTATAATGCTGACCCTAATCATTTGCACATACATATTTTAGTTTAAAATATTAAGATTTTATCAAGTAAACACAAATATCTCAAATTCAAGCACATTATCTTCTGGGTAAAAGAATATTAATTTGATTAAATGAAAATTTGAAACAGAAAACAGTACCAATCTAGTCTTGAGCACGAGGTAAATGACTAATTATAGACTCTGCCCTAGAACTATACAGAGCCTCTATTTTGAATATCTCCTTACATTTGGCAATACTGGACATGAGCCATATTGATTATATCAATCTGTTTTCAATATTCATATACTAAATGGACCTCAGTTTATTTTGAAACAACAATCACATAAACAAACCAAAATAACAAAGACTTGCATATGGGTACACACACATACACACACACACTTATACACATACATACACAAACACACACTAAATATTATAATAAGGTATTTCACTCTATCCACATCAGTTAGAATTAAGAAAGGACCTGAACTTCCAGGTTATTAAGAGCTCTTTACTCACCAGCTCAATCAGTCATTGTCCAATCTCACAAATGGAATAACAAAACCTTGTGAAGGCATTAGCACTCACCCTGAAGAGCTATACGTGATCTGTCTTAATATCCTAATTTTGAAGAATTCTTAGATGGTACATTTCAAGATTGCTTTCCATGAAGAGTTTTTGTTGAAGCTCTCTAGCACCTCCTAACAAAAATTATATTTCTCATCATTTATTATTATACATGAAAAAGGCTGAAAATTGCAGGAGTTGACATTTTAGAAATGTAGTCTATGATATGCAGGCAACAAACTTGCTAACTGGGTAAAAGTACTTTATAACTTCTATAAATTAATGATATAAAAATGTGGACTACAATTGCCTACTATATAACACAATAAATAAAATAAAATTTGGGATACAAAGAAAATATAAATTTTCATCATCATTTGAAAAATAAGAAATATGGTTTATCATTGAGTTGTTTTACAAGTGGTGCTTAATTTAAGAAACTTAAAATATATTGCTGATGACTGTGGAAGAAAGCTGATTGACCTAGAAAGTTGATTAAGTATTTGGGAGTATTACAAAGGAATAATGTTTCATACGTACCCTTCTAATGGAATGAGCAAATTGTAAGATATTGAGCAATGATATTCTGTGTATGCCAAAGAAACTGCAGACACAGACTTTCCTGAGCGAGGATTAGAATACTGAGGTTTGAAGAAAGAGGAAGACATAGGAGCCTTCTTCTGATTTCTGGCTAAAGCAATGGAGGCATCTCTCCCTGGCTTCCTCCTCCTCCATATTTATTATGTCATGCAACGTTTCTGGGCTCATTAGGTAAAGTCACTGAAAAATAGAGTGAAGGCAAAGGACAGAGTGGTCTTTTAACTTTACCCATGTGGGCACAGCTGCTAAAGGGTGTTACCATGTTTCATCAGGGGATATATGATAGCCACAACTTAGATAATCTCTCCCAATTTTTGGACCCTGTCCTTAGAAGCTTAGCCCTCTCTTGTCTCTGTTGATTGCTCATACACCCTCTGTACTCAAGGCCCCCTCTCTACTAGATTTTATCTTGTACAAAGATCTTTTTCTTGAAATACTATCTCAGCCCTCATTATGTTTACTGTTTTATCTTCTATCCTTCATAGGCACCCACTTAAATAGTTTACCAAATGAAAATTGCAGGATAATTCAAATGACTTGCTAGTATTTCACACTCAACAATCCACACTTGTACACCATGTTGTCACAGAAATTCTGGTTTCAAGTCATTATAAAATGTTCTGGTTATAAAAGCAGGGGAAGAGAGGGTGACAGTTAGTTGAGGGCCACAATTTCTAAGTCACTTAGTCCAAATGCCCTAGAGAAAACCTTATAAGCTCAGCTCAACCTTTAGATTGAATGTCTTAAGCCATGTTTTTTATCCCTGATCCAGTAAATTATGGTCGGGAAAGATAAGGCAGGATCATTCTGTAAAACTAGAAAATAGGGGCTGAATTTTACAGGATTATCTCTCATTGGGGTAAATGAGCAGAGAAACAAAGACTTTTACTCAGATTCAAACCAACATCCACCTGGCACCAAATCTCATGCTCCCTCTATTATATCCTGAATAGAGGCCCAGTGCACAAAATTCATGCACTGGTGGGGGAGGGTGTCCCTCAGCCCAGCCTGCACCCTTTCTAATCTGGGACCCCTCAGGGGCAGTCGAACATCCCTCACACAATCCAGGAATGCTGGCTCCCAACCACTCGCCTTCCTGGCAGCCTGATCACCCCCTAAACACTCCCCTGCCAACCTGATCGACTCCTAACTGCTCCCCGGCCGGCCTGATTGCCCCCAACATCCCTCCCCTGCTGGCCTGGTCCCCCCAACTGCCCTCCCCTGCCAGCCATCTTGTAGCTGTGGGCACTGCCATCTTTGAGTGTGGGGCAGTCAATTAGCATATTCCCTCCTTATTGGCTGTGGGTGCCATCATCTTTGCAATGGCATGAGAGTCAATTAGCATATTCCCTCTTTATTAGATAGGATGGTTATTCTTGGCTGATTATTATTTTTTTTAATTTGACATATATTCTTTGGTAATTGCATTGACTCTCCTTATTATTAACTACCAGTTACACCCATTGTCAATGCTAACCCCTTTCCTGAATCTTAAACTTGAGAATCTAACTATCTGTGGTATGTAGTCATTAGGATGTCCCAGAAACACATCAAACATCTTATGTTAAAATGTACTCAGAGAATCAGCACTGCTCCATTTTAAGCCTTCACAACATGGCATGGAATGAAGCAGATGCTCAATAAAAGGAAGTGTTTACTTTTACTGTTTTTGTAACAAAGCTCGACACTCTCTCTCTACCAAATCTGTTCTTCCTTCTAGTCTTCTCATCTCAAGTAACTTACTGCCATTCACCCTGTTGCCTACAGCAGAAACTTGGGAGTCATGCTGAAACCTCTCCTCTCAGCTTATCAATTGTGTCTACCAAATATTTCTTGAATTTTTACATTCCTACTTGTCACCATCTTTGCTGTTCTAAAAGTAGAGATGGAAAATAAACATTTCTGAGAAGAAAGAAAAACAGAGCATCAACAATTCCACCGAGAACGGCCATGAGGAAAGCAGTGGTGAAAAAGAGTCGAGGAAAGTATCCCAAAACCAGGAAGGTGCTGTGCCTTTAGGCAGGCAATGACTGAAATTGTGGTTCTGCACATGGAGGATAGATGAGCACAACATTTTTTAATGCTCTTATTGCTTTTTTTAGAGAGAGAGAAAGGGAGAGGGAGAGAGAAACATTGGCGTGAGAGAGAAATTTTGATCAGTGCCTCCCATATGAAACCTGACTGGGGACCAAACCTGCAACCTGGGCATGGGACCTGACCAGCTACCCTTTGATGCACAGGATGATGCTCAACCAACTGAGCCACCAGTCATAGCAAAATGAATGCAACTTGGTCAAATACTGGATGCCCATGAGGAACATTGAGCATGGGGATGAGAGGAGGGAGAGGGGAGTGTTGACAAATAACGTGATGCCTTAAAAAAGAGATCCTGACTTTGGGACTCTTAGTTTCACTTTAATGTTATACTTTTTATTTTGGTATCATAAACAGTATCAGACATCCAAAGAATTATGCTGCCTCCTCTTAATGGTTGGGCCAAGTGTAGCAAAAGGAAACAGAGGGAATCTCCCTTGGTTCTCATTCACATTGCTGAAACACTGTAACCTCATGAGGAACTTACCACATGCTACATAGAAACAAAAGGAAAATGATTAGAGAAAATGCAAACATGTCCATCACAATTACTTTTTAAATTATAGGGTTTTGATGCCTCAATTATTAAATTTAGGACTCAAAATACCGGTAGAACATGCCTTCTTTCCAAAACTCAGCCTGTCTCCTATTAAGAGATGCAATCTTACCTTTCACCTGCCTAGGGTCAGTCTCCCAGAAAAATTGAATTCTTGTTTTTTTGTATGTACATTGTGTGTGTCTGTGTGAATTCTTGTTTTTTGTGTATGTTGTGTATGTGTGTGTGTGTGTTTCTGATTTAAGAAAAACACAAATCCTAAGAAGACTATTCCAGGTCTCCCCCTTCTGATCCATAGTACCTGACTCTTCCAGAGATAATTAGCAGGATTCCTATGCCATAAAAGAGGCTGCTTTACCTGAGGCCCTGCATACTTTATACCATGTGGAGCCTCTTCAAGTTTCCCTATTTTGAAATATGAATGTAGTAACATAGCCTTAATGTTGTAATATTCACAGAAACTAATTAATCAAAAAAATTTCACTGATATGGTATCTTCACAAACACTCTATAGACCTGCAGTTGGATCATTTCCATGAAATCGCTCTGTAGCAAATTATATGTTACAGTTGAAAACAATCTTAAAAGCCAATTGGTTCAAACCACTTATCATAAAAACTAGAATTCTCAAATCCAAGAAGTTGGGCCAGTTCACTGAACCCCAGGATCCCCCTACTTTTGCTCACTGGTGCTTGGGCCAAAATTTTAGTATCCATTAGAGAGAGTGTGAGCAACCCAGATCTGTTGACATCTTATATCCCAGGCTCTTTCAGCTCATGTTCTTTTATCCTCTCCATTATTCTAGTCGTATCTCTTAACATATTACTTATGTCTTTGTCTTTTATTTCTGGATCATCATTTACTTCTCTGAAGTTGTGATTTTATTTAGCTGTGATTTTTGTCCTGGTCCCTGCCACTGCTCTAAGTGTGGATCCCATCTTTGTATCAGACTGAACTACCATCCTAGTCAAGTAATCCCATGAGATACTCCTTTGTGTAATCCTGTGTCTTCCAAATCTAATTTCAGAATATCCTATATAATAAAAGGGTAATATGCAAATTGACCCTAACAGCAGAACGACTGGGAATGACTGGTCACTATGACACACACTGACCACCAGGGGGCAGATGCTCAATGAAGGAGCTGTCCCCTGGTGGTCAGTGTGCTCCCACAGGGGGAGCTCTGCTCAGCCACAAGCCAGGCTGAAGGCTGCCAGCACAGAGGTGGTGGCAGGAGCCTCTCCCGCCTCAGCAGCACTAAGGATGTCTAACTGCAGCTTAGGCCTGCTCCCTGCTGGCAAGTGGACATCCCCTGAGGGCTCCCAGGCTGCCAGAGGGATGTCTGACTGCCAGCTTGGGCCCGATCCCCTGGGCACCGGCACTAAGCCAGCAGGTGGACATCCTCTGAGGGGTCCCAGACTGCAAGGGGCACAGGCCGGGCTGAGGGACCCACCCCAAGTACACAAATTTTTGTGCACTGGGCCTCTAGTATATATAGATATAGGTGATATAGATAGATATAGATATAGATATAGGTATATAGATATAGATCTATATCCAGATAGATAGATAGATAGATAGATAATAGATAGATAGATAGATTTGTATTCACTAACTGTGAAGGGGAAAAAAAGAGCTCAAGATATATGGAACAAAACTTTAATGTCTGTTAAGCTCAACTATATGCTATTATCCTTTACTTAAAGAGAGTGGGTATAGAATAGCAAGTAAGAACATAGGCTGAGTGGGAAACAATGGGTAATATATGTTTGGTCTTTAGCCCTGCTTCCTAGCACAAGGCTCCTAAACTCATTGGAATATTTAAGTGATGAATGCCTTTTGTATGCTAATAAGTTGACTGGTGGCTAAGAGCTCCTAGATAGTTTTAAAGTAGGGCTTGAGGCCTGACTGGTTTGGCTCAGTGGATGGAACATCAGTCTGCGGACTCAAGGGTTCCGTGTTCGATTCCAGTCAAGGGCATGTACCTTGGTTGTGGGCACATCCCCAGTGGGGAGTGTGCAGGGGGTAGCTGATCGATGTTTCTCTCTCATCGATGTTTCTAACTCTCTATCCCTCTCCCTTCCTCTCTGTAAAAA
>NW_006283544.1:2743621-2753455 GCF_000327345.1 Myotis davidii
TACTAGAGGCCCAGTGCATGAAATTCATGCACAGAAGTGGGTGTCTCTCAGCCCAACCTGCACCCTCCCCAATCTGGGACCCCACAGGGATCGGGCCTAAACTGGCAGTTGGACATCCTTCTTGCAATCCAGGACCACTGGCTCCTAACCACTCATCTCCCTGCCTGTCGAATGCCCCCAATTGCCCTCCCCTGCTGGCCCAGTCGCCCCTAGCTGCCCTCCCCTGCAGGCCTGGTCGCCCCTAACTGCCCTCCCCTGAAGGCTGGTCGCCCCTAACTGCCCTCCACTGCCGGCTTGGTTGCCCACAACTACCCTCCCCTGCCAGCCATCTTGTGGGGGCCATCTTGTGCCCACATGGGGGAGGCCATATTATGCGAGGATGTGATGGTCAATTTGCATATCATCTCTTTATTATACAGGATTGGTCTTATTGCTTCTTACAGCTCAGAACTTCCATCTGTGATCTTTTTTTTTCTCAAAAAGGTTGCTAATAATTTTCTTAAAAGAGGGCTTGATTGTGGTATACACACTTATTTTTGGTTTGCCTAAAAAATACTTATTTTGTCTTCTTTTAAAGATATTTTCACTTGAAATAGATTTCTAATTTGACACTTGTTCTTGTTTATCATATTGAAAATATTGTTTCAGTATTCCACTTGATGCTGTTGAGAATTTCCTGCTTGTCTCTTTGTTCTTGGATTGTGCAGTGTCACTGGGGTATATCTGGGGTGTAGTTCTTTTTACCCTTCCTGGTATTTGTTGAACCTCTTAAATATTCATCACTTATGAAGAGATCTCATTCACTATCTCTTCATTACGCATGTTCTAGTCTCGCTCTTATCTGGTGAAATCTGATTAAATGTATAGTAAACCCTTGAACTTGATCTCTTTCATATTGTCCTCTTTTTGTCTCTGTACTCTATTCTGAAAATTTTTTTACTTAGCTTCCTCTCTACCATATTTCTCCCCTTCTGTGTCTAATCTACTATGAAACTTAATCATTGAAGTTTTTGTTTCAATTATATTTTTTATTTCTAGGAATTCTGTTTGTTTGTTTTTTGAAATCCCTAGTTCACAGTTATATTTTTTAATTTCCTGTTGCCTGTAGACATTTTAATATTTTACTTTTAAGTACAATAAGCATAATTATTGCAATATATAAGGTCTTTGTGAGATCCATTCTATTGTTTTTATTTCTCTCTGTTGATTCTTAATCTCTGTCATGCTTCCTGTCTTAGAATATCTTTTACAGGGAATTTGTTTTTCTTGTTGTTGTTCTTTAAATCATTGTGATAATTCTTTGAAACCTTGAATGAAGATTTATTTCTTCATAGAAGATTTTTTTTTTCTTTTCTGAGACAGCCATGGATACTACCAATCATGTTTAAGTAAAAGTCACCCCTTGAGGGTTTTTTGTTTGTTTGTTTTTTGATCATCTAAATGTGTGATGCTTGAGGCTTCAACCCCTTTGAAGGCTGCTTATGATTAGAACTTCTGAGGAATAATCTTCTCACTCTCCCCTCTTGCTTTGTTCTGCTAGTCTGCAAGGGACCAGTCCTCTATGACTTTTGGGAAGAGGGGTGTATATCATGTTTAACTTATCTCCTGAGGATATTGTCTGTTAAGGTCCCTGTTGAAAGTCTTCTGTTAGCGCCCTACCTAGAGTGGGCCTTGGGCTTTGATTTTTGACTGCACTTGCAAGAAACTGAAAATCACAGATCAAGTATCTGCTTAGATAAATGCCAATAGTGGGAAAAGAAATGAGTAATGATCAAGTGTGGGGTGGCATGAAGAGGGGAAGGGTCTTTCTACTTATCTGGCTCCTGCAATCACTTGTTTTTGGCCTGATAATGCCTTACAATTATGTCATCTTTTCAATGATGAAAGAAGCTTTAAAAATATATGTTATTTAGGATTTTATTTTTTCTTCACCGGGAAGGAGGATTGCTATCACCCAGAGTAGAGGATTATAGGACTATCCAATTACAGGACACATTAGTCATTCCATTTTAATTTCTACAGGATCCAGCTCATTGTAAGCATTAACAAATATCTATTGACTAAACTTGTTTACTGATTTATATATTAATTGGAAGTCAATGTTGCTTTCTTACAAGGGATAACTTTGAAAGTATGCTCTTGGACAAATGACCGAATAGGACCAGATTAAGACATTTAGAGACCTAAATATTGAAAAAAAGTTTGTGGCCCCTTCTAGTGGGACTTCAACTGAAAACAACTCTCAACCATTAAAATAGCCATAAACAAAGGGGACATCTGTAATACTTTCAACAATAAAGATTTAAGAAATAAAGTAGCTCTAAAGACAACTCAAATGCATTTAAAGAAAAAAAAAGCCTTTTTTTTTTCCCTAATGGCTTGTCCTTGTATTCATTTCCTTCAATTGTGTTATAAGCATGTTCGCATTTGGACAACTGGGTCTGAGGCTTCCAAGTTAAGTCCTACAATTAAGAACCATTTACAAAGCATCATTTTTTCACATTCTACTTATCCCTATGTTCTGTACCCCTTTGTCCTCTCACCAACTTTCACCTTGACTTTACCACCATTATACTTGGATTCTTTCATGTATCCCACATATAGTTGATCTTTTGAAAAAAAAATCTTTTTATTGATTTTCAAGAGACAGGAAGAAAGAAGGAGAGAGAGATAGAAACATGGATGAGAGAGAAACATAGAACAGCTGCCTCCTGCGTGCCTTCTGCTGGGGATCGAGTCCAAAACCTGGGCATGTGCCCTGACAGAATACAACTGGCGACCTCTCCATGCATGGAGAATGCTCAAGCAGCTGAGCCCCATCAGCCAGGGCTATTTGATCTTTCTTTAATGCTGCTTTCCAGTATTTTGATTTTGGCTATGTCCTGGTCTTTCAAGTGCTAGATTTTATCTCTCATACTAACTGCCAAACTATCTTTGATTTTGTGTTTCCTGCTTCCATTCAGAACTAAGAGATTATAGCAACAATATTCTTTTGTTTGGCTAAATTTGAAAATCTACAGTGAATCAAAGCCATGTCTCTGTGAAGTAAATACATTGTTATATCATACTGATTAAGACATTTTGTGGCATGGACTTGCCAACATGAAGATACTTCCTGGATATTTAAGAATTTATTGATTTCTAAGCTTCTGTTCCCACATTAAGATGAAAATTGAATTTGGCATCTGTTGCTCTTGCTTGCTCAGCTCTCTACAAATTCTTGAGGTAGCACTGGGACTGTCAAATCCAGTCTTGCCCAACTCCCTCTACCAGCCTTAGTTAAGGGATAAGCCAATCAAATTCATTCCCAGGAATATGAATTTGTAATGAAGTTACAAATGATAAAATATATTCCATTATCAGTTTGTAAAAAAGCTATGTGTGAGTTCCTAACTGAGGTCTCCAAAGCTGCTTGTCTAGTTTAGTAACCAATTGTTAAGCTTTTCCTCTTAGTGTGAGTGAGCCAGTATCCTTTCAATAAATCCCTTTTCATTTTTCTTTCTGTTGCAGGCAACCAAAGAATTTTAACTTAAACAAAAAGTTTTTCATTAATTCTTACCACTGACATATCTCCTTCTAGCTATGCTCTAGTTGCAGATGCCAATGAGCATTGTGAACACTTGAAGCAAACATGAGGCTTGCTTGCTTCAGTGACGGAGGGAGCCAACATTCCCCGCCTGCTGTTGCCGGCCTCTGAGCTTGCAGTTTGAATGAAGGGTGTGTGACCAGCAGCAAACAGCCATCATCCCCTCATCCAGGCTGGCCAGGCACCTCAGTGGGGACCCCCACCCTGAAGGGTGTGTGACCAGCTGCAAACAGCCATCATCCCCTCACCCAGGCTGGGCCAGGCACTCAAGCAAGACACCCACCCTGATCCAGGACACCCTTCAGGGCAAACCAGCTGGCCCCCACCCATGCACCAGGTCTCTATCCTATATAGTAAAAGGGTAATATGCCTCCCAGCACTGGGATAAGCTGAGCCGAGAGGCCTCCCGGCCTGATCGCCCTGCAGTTCTGTGTGTGACAGGGGTCGGGGCCACAACCTCCCTATCCGCCCTCCTCTGTTCATGACAGGGGAAGGCACGCCAACCTCTGATCAATCCTGCTCTGTGTCTGATAGGAGGGAGCTCCCCACCCCCCTGATCACCCTGTGGCTCTGTGTGTGACAGGGTGTGGCACCCCAACTCCCTGATCGGCCCTGCTCTATGTGTGACAGGGTACAGAGCCCCAACCCCCCTGATGGGCCCTGCTCTGTGAGTGACAGGGGGAGCTCCCCAACCTCCTGATGGGCCCTGCTCTGTGTGTGACAGGGGGGAACTCCTCAACCCCCTGATGGGCCCTGCTCTGTCGTGACAGGGTACAGAGCCCCAACACCCCTTATGGGCCCTGCTCTGTGCTTGACAAGGGGTGGCACTGCAACCTCCTTATCGACCCTGCCTTGAGTGTGACAGGGGGCAGTGCCCCAACCCCCCAATCGGCCCTACCCTGAGCATGACCAAGGGTGGCACCAGACTGCGAGAGGGCACAGGCCGGCCTGAGGGACCCTCCCTCCCCCCCCCCGAGTGCACAAATTTTTGTACACCAGACCTCTAGTCCTATATCATAAAAGGCTAATATGCAAATCGACCGAACAGTAGAACTACTGGTCACTATGATGTGCACTGACCACCAGGGGGCAGATGCTCAATGCAGGAGCTGCCCCCTGGTGGTCAGTGTACTCCCACAGGTGTGTGCCACTCAGCCAGAAGCCTGGCTGACAACTGGCGAGCACAGCGGTGGTGGCAGGAGCCTCTCCTGCCTCCGTGGCAGCGCTAAGGATGTCTGACTGCAGGCTTAGGCCCGGTCCCTGCAAGGAGCGGGCCTAAGCTGTCAGTTAGACATTACCTGAGGGCTCCGGGATTAAAGAGGGCACAGGCCAGACTGAGCCCCCCACCACCACCCCGCCCCCAAAATGCATGAATGTCATGCACTGGGCCTCTAGTATATAATATTATGTTATGAGATTTGAATGTTACTAGACATAAAAATTTTAAAATAATGCCTGGCAAAAGTGTTAAGGAAGACACAAAATTGGGTATAATGTGTAATCGTTAATTTGTTTAAACAAGAAATAGAATACATTTAAAACCCTAGAGAGATTCATTAGGTTTAACAACTTTTTAATGGGATAGTGGAATTGTGGTTGATTTTTTCCAACAGGATTCTTGATTTTCTTTTAAAGACATTTTATAATGAAAAATAATCTTTCAAAAATAAGGCTCCCCTGAGTCACTTTTATACTAATCAAATCATCTGATTAACTGCACAAAATTACATATATGCTCATGTAGCTTCATTGGGAGTTAAGACGATGTCAATCAGAGAATCTTAGAATTCAAGCCATTCCTAATCTGTCAAAATGACTTATCTTTACAGAAAAGAGTTTTTTATGAGAAAATCGTATTTTTATTATTCCCCAGAATAATTATGTCCTTTTGTTCATGTTATACTCAGTTCATATGTTTACATTCAGGCATTGGTTAAAATCAATGTTTTATAAGTTTAAATTAATTTTAATACAAAAAAAACATGTTAAAGGAGCATGCACATGCCAGGCTACTCAGCATAATTTAATGCTGATAACACTTCCTTGGGAAAAGACCAATCATCCTTGGTCAAGATCCATGTTAATTTTCAGAGAAGCTTTTAAGAGAAAGATTTTCCGATTTGGAAAACACTTCAAAAGAACTTAAAGTGCTCTTGGGTCTAGTTGAAACCTCATTTGCAATGATCAGAGCTGTGTACCAGCTATACTATGATTTCTGATAATGGGTTCTGCATTAATTTCTGTTGTTTCAGGAATTTATGTAGATAAAACTCATCTAAGCTTGTCAGTCTTATCACCCTGAAATGGTTAGAGGGTTAGGTGCAGACTAATTGAGATGGCTTAGGATAGGCTATAAGAGGAGAGAATCCTACACAACTTACCCAATAAAAATAACTACCACTCATGAGTGCTTAGACAGTGTTCATTATCTACTAGTGTGATTGGTTTGAAGTTAAAACATCTAATAAAGCTTTACTAATATTCTTTGTTTCAATCAGTGTGCCACAAGACTTCTCAGCGACAAAGAAGGAACAGTTGGTGCTTTTTTCAAGGTTGTTTGCTTCTTTCCTATTTCTTCTCCTACAGAAATATCAACAATAAGAGATGAAAACCAGGGAGTAGGGATCCTTGAGATTCTTGGCTCAAGGGCAGAGATTCCCTAGACTAAAGAGGATATTGAAGAATTACCTGGGAGGCAGACAATGTTGACCACCAGATCCTTGTGATATTCTTCTGGAGGACAGGATAGTTGACCTTGAATAACATGGGAGTTAGGGCTGAAGATCCCTGTGAAGTAGAAAATCAGTGTATAATTTTGACTCTCCCCCTGCAAATTTAACTAGCTTTAGTATCCATGAATAATTGGTTTCAAGACCTCAGCAGATACCAAAATCTGCTGATGCTCAAGTCCCCTGTATAAAAGCATAGATCAATGCATAAAGTTGGCCCTCAGCATCCACTGACTACCAACCTTGTATAGAAAACAATACAGGTATTTGTTTGAAAAAAAATCTGTATATAAGTAGACACGTGCAATTCAAATCCATATTGTTCAAGACAACTGTACTCCGTTTTGATGATATCGCTAAAACCCAGGATCCTTAATTTACATGATCCTACCTTTCTCTATATACCTCAAATAATACACTTGGATTTTTTAATTCTTACTTCGAAAACCACTTCCATGTCAATTATAACTCAACAACAACAACAATAATAAAACTTCTGTGAATATGCTCAATAGCTCATTCCTTTCCTGGGGCTGGGAAATGCTGAAAAGAGACTACTGTTCATTATATTCATAAGATTATGATCCTGCTCTTTCTTTTTGTGTGTATGTCTTCTGATCTTACCTCACCCCTTTTCTGTAAGGGATCTTTCCCTTCCTCACAGAATGCCATTCCTAGCCTGTTGATCGACATTTCCTAATATAGACCAAACTAAATATCACCTGCCTTTCTAGCTTCCCATTACTATCATTGGCTCACTGATCCTTTTTATTTAATTGTCTTTTATCATTTCAGTTTTTTGTTTATTTTTGCATTAAAAATGTCTGGGTAAGGCTATCCCCATGGAACAGCTTGATTTTACAATCAATAGGACTTTATTTTATAGCCCCCAATTTGGGCCAGTTTCTCTGTACTATCATGCTGATCTAGGGAAGCATCCTAGCTCCTCTTCAGCGACTTGTAAGCAGCTAAATTTCAAATCCTGAATTTAATACAATGTCATATGAAAAACTGAATTTTACAATAAATTTAAAGAAATACAACTTAATATATCTTAATAGCTTCTCTTAAAATTATACCTTCAATTGTTAATATGCCACATCACTAGGAAAATTATTTCAAAGATTAATATGAATCTTCTAACTAAATTTTAATTTGTTGAAATCCATAAATAAGAACCTTCAAAAAATATAGATAACAGCTTCTGAAGTAGTCATGAATTCCTTTTAAATCAGAAGAATAGAATTATTGAAATATGTGCATGTAATTTAGAGCACATTTTAACAAATTAAATATATTCATGATAGGAAATGTTGAATTATTTTATATCCTTCAATAAAAATTTGTTAATAGATCTCCACTTGACCAATTCCCAAGCAACAGAATTAATGCTGGCTAATTTAAAGAGCAAAGCAATTTATTGGAAGCATATCAAGTAAAAACTTGAATAGCCAGGCTCTACATATATGCAGTAAAAGGAAGCTTGAAATCAAATCAACCAAACTAGAATAATATTTCAGACACTTGAATTGTTGTAATTTTTAAGAAATCTATCATACTAATCATAAAAGAATATACAACTTCCAAACAAATGAGATGGTAAGTAAAGTAATAAGGCAAAATTATTCCAAAAGGAAGCAAATAAAAAGGCCTACCATTGGTTGAAAATAAAAATAATTGAGTATGATTATTTAAATTCAATTATATCAGTAATTATATTAAACTAGAGTCCCAGTGCATAAAATTTGTGCACAGAGGTGAGGGTGTCCCTCAGCCCAGCCTTCACCCTCTCCAATCTGGGACCCCTTGAGGGATGTCTGACTGCCCATTTAGGATCAAGCCTAAATGGGTAGTCAGACATCCTTCTCACAATCCAGGACTGCTGGCTCCCAACCATTTGTCTGCCCGCCTGCCTGATCTGCCCCTAACCACTCCCTGATCAATGCCTAACTGCTCCCCTGCCAGTCCAATTGCCCCTAACTGTCTCCCCTTCAGGCTAGGTTGCCCCCAACTGCTCTCCCCTGCCAGCCTGGTCTCCCCTGCCAGTCTGGTCACCCCTAACTATCCTCCCCTACAGGCCTGGTTGCCGCTAACTTCCCTTCCCCGGTGGCCTGATCACCCCCAACTGCCCTCCCCTGCAGGCCTGGTTGCCCCCAACTGCCCTCCACTCTCTGCCATCTTGTGTCCACATGGGGGTGGCCATCTTTGACCACAATGGGGTGGCCATCTTGTGTGTTGGAGTGATGGTCAATTTGCATATTATTCTTCTATTAGATAGGATATTCATGGTTCTAAATACTCTAGTGATAAAGAGAGACAATATGGAAACAAAATAATCTCAACCATGTGCTATTTACAGAGACAAATTTGAAATAAGAGAACAAAAAATGTTTGAAAACAAAAGATGTGAAAGATATATGATATAGAATTCAAGTGAAAGCTGGAGTTGCTATATTAATATCACACAAAGTGGACTTTTGAAAAGTTGATAATGATAGAGAGATACTTTATAATAACAAAATATGAAAGTCATTAGGAAAATATGTCTATTTTATAGATCTAGTAACATAATCTGAATGATAAAATTAATGACACAATATAAATAGAAAAATGCAAAATTATGAGAGATTTTTACCAGATTCTTTCAGTTACTGGTTTAATAAGCAGTCACATGTCAGTAAGGTCTAGAAAGTTTCAACAATATAAACATTGGCGTCAGCGAACATGACTTAATAGATAACTTTAGAACCTTATGCCTAACATCTGCAGATAATATCTTCTTTTCAGGCTTAGGTAAAATTTTTTTAAAAAATTGTCTATAATTTAGCAATAAAGAAAATCTCAACAAATATTCCATTTGTTCTTTGATAGAGTAGACATAATCTACAAGTCGTTTTTTAACAAAAAGTAACTGAAATACCTCATATGTTCAATCATTAAGGAATATTCTTATAACAAACTAGAGGCCCGGTGAACAAAAATTTGTGCACTCAGGGGGAGGGGGGGGTTCTCAGCCCGGCCTGTGCCCTCTCCCAGTCTGGGACCCCACGGGAGGTAACGACCTGCTGGCTTAGGCCTGCTCCTGGGTGGCAGAGGGCAGGTCCATTCCCTAGGTTACAGCCCCTGGTCGGGCTCAGAGCAGGGCCGATTGGGGAGTTGGGGCACCGCCCCCTGTCATGCACAGAGCAGGGCGATCAGGAGGTTGAGGTTCCACCCTCAGTCACACTCAGGGTAGGGCCTATTGGGCCTGTGCCCTCGCAGTCTGGGACCCCACGGGAGATAACGACCTGCTGGCTTAGGCCTGCTCCCAGGTGGCAGAGGACAGGCCCAAACCCTAGGTGCAGCCCCTGGTCGGGCTCAGAGCAGGGCCGATTTTGGAGTTGGGGCGCCGCCCCCTGTCATGCACAGAGCAGGGTGGATCGGGAGGTTGTGATGCCACCCTCAGTCACGCTCAGGGTAGGGCCGATTGGGGGGTTGGGGCACTGCCCCCTGTCACACTCAAGGCAGGGTCGATGGGCA
>NW_006283544.1:2754623-2757910 GCF_000327345.1 Myotis davidii
CAGGGGCTGTACCTAGGGATTGGGCCTGCCCTCTGCCACCCAGGAGTGGGCCTAAGCCAGCAGGTTGTTATCTCCCGTGGGGTCCCAGACTGGGAGAGGACACAGGCCCAGCTGAGGGACCTCCCTCCCTGCCCGCCGAGTGCCGAAATTTTTGTGCACCGGGCCTCTAGTTAGAGAATAAAAAAATATCAAATATTGGATGATGCAGCCAAAGTTTAGAGGGACACTGACAGCTTTAAGTATAGAAATGAATAAATAATTATACAGGCAAGAAAAGCATAATAAAGGAACATGAACAACTTTTTGCTAGCAAAGTTGAAAATATGACTTAAATGTACAAATTCTTAGAAAAACACAATTTATAAAAAGTAGTAAAAATATATTAAAGGTATGACATATGCCATCTATATATAAACATTGTTCACTAAGAAAATTCTAGGTCCAGATGGTTTCATGTTAAATACTAAAAAATATTTCACGAAGAAATTATGTCAATCGCACAAAATGTTTTCCACAGGATAGAAGTCTACAAAGCAGGTATTCCCTAAATTTATATGAGGCTAGTATAATTAGTATTGTAAATTGAGGATGATAAAAGTAAGGAGAATTACAGGAAAATTTCACTTAATAACATAAAAGCAAAACTGCTTAACAACACAAACCAATCCAGAAATACATAGAAAAGATAATATATCATGACCAAGTTGAGTCTATTCCTGGAATGTAACGTTGATGTAACATTTGAAAGTTAATCAATTTATTTCATCACATTAACAGAATAAAGGAGAAAATTATTAGATTGCTGTGATAAATGCAGAAATACACTTGACAAAATTTTAAAAATCATTCATGATGAAAAACGATAGAGCAACTACTCTTAATAATCAAATATGGCAAGGTTTCCCTTTGATATTGGGACATAGGGGACAAAATAAAAATGTCCACTATCACCATTCAGTGATATTCATCATTGTCCCAGATATTTCTATCAGGGATGTCAAGCCAGAAAAGGTAATAAAACATAAATGGTGTAGAGAGGAAGACATAAAATTGTCATTTTAATATGATGATTATATTTGTAGAAAATCCAAAAGATTATAGAGATAAATTATTAGAATTAATAAGTGAGTTTAGCAAGACAAAGTCATATAAAAATCAATTGCATTGCTATAAATCAACAACAAATGGAATATAAAAATTTTAAATATAGATATAATTTATAAACTTTCAAACACCTAGGAACAAAATATGTTCAAGACCTTTATACAGGAAGCCATAAATATTATTAGAGAAATTAAATGGAAAGAAATGCCCTGCCTAGACCCTTGCTACCAAAGGGTTGTCCACTGACCAGCAGCATCAGCATTATCTTGGCGCTCATAAGAAAATCAGAATCCTGGGCTCCATCCAGGCTGACTAAATCATGAACTGTATTCTAACAAGGTTTCCTTGTGAATTTTATGCATATCTGAAAGCCTGAGAATTTCTAGGTTTAGAAATCTCATTATATAAAGATCTCAGTTCTCTCTATACTGATATATGGATTTGTGCAATCTCAATCAAAATTCCAATAGATACGTGTGCAGTTTGAACATGGGTGTATGTGTATATGAAAGTTGATAAATTGATTCTAAAATATACATTAAAAATGTTAAGAGACAAGGAGAGCTGAAATATTCTTGAAGGAAAAGATAGAGAACTTAGTATACTGAAATAAGACCATATTAGTTAGGGTTCAGTCAGAGAAGCAGAAGCGCAAAGATGTAAATATATAGAGATATAAGTAGATGTGTGTGTGTGTGTGTGTGTGTAGTGTGTGTGTATTTGGTACAGAGATTTTAAATTGTACAATTATGAGACCCGGTTAAGGCTCTGCAAAGCTGTTGTCTTTGCATGTGATCCGGGAGCTTGGAACCTGCAGGGCGAACAGTTGGAAGACAAATGTGATGTAAAATGAGGTAAAGGAACCCATGAGCATAACCTGGGTTTCTCAAAAACTAAATGACACCTCTGTCAGTTCACAGCGCATCCAACCTATAATGGGAGTCCTGCAGGGGAAGCTGGCACCCTTTAGTATGGACCTAAACTCACTGTGACCCAGAAAGGCTGGAGAGGGTTCCAGGGAAGGGAAAGTTGTACTGCAGGTTGCTGCCCCACACCAGTGAGCCAGAGCTACAAACATGCCTCGCGGATCCTGCCTCGACCTTCTAAGCATAGAAATAACATAGCTGCTGCTTACATCACACTCTCCACATCACCCCAAAATATCCCTTGTGGACCACATTAACCTGAAACACACAAGAAATGGGTTTCTGGAGAATTTGGCCTAGCCACTTTGAGACATCAAAAAGCCATCACTAGGTGGGTATCAATACAAAGGTAAGACACACCAAATGGAAGAGAATGGGGAGCCTAGAAACAGACCCACATATGTATGATTCTTGGTTTACAATAAAGATAACTAAACAAAAGAGAATACATTGCTGAGTGTTTTAGATAGAGTTTTTCTAATCTTGATTCTTTATTCCTCCTCATGCTGAAAAGAGAAGGCTTCTTTCAGTAAAATTGATGCTGCCTGTTGCCCTGGACTCCAGAAACATCTCTATTTGCAGCTCCAATGACTAAAACCTAACTGCAATCCAAAGCTAATTTTTGTGGCTCAGATATAATGTGAAACTCCGTTCCCTCTTTGTTGGAGAACGGGGAGATTGGGCAGAGACCTAGGTGTCCTACAGTTTGGCAGGAAATGTGAATTTCTCCTGTCTTCTCTGTGATAAAAGATGGTTACCACTCCAAAGCCCTCCACTGGGTGGGGTTGCCACATCGGCCATCTATTCTGAAGACCTATTTCCAATTTTGTTAATGCAGAAGGAGGTCAAAACTCAAAATCATCTTAACTTATAACTAAGAAGGGTTAAAGGACAATAGATATTATTTGTCCTTTAGATATTATTTGTCCAATAGATATTATTTGTCCTGTGTGATTGGTACACGGGTGGGGTCCAGCCAGCCTGGCCCTGATTGAGGCCCAATCAGGGCTGGGGCAGCTGTGGGGAGGGGCTGCAGGTGGAGGGCTGATTGGGGGCTGGGCCAGCCATGGGGAGAGGCTGTGGGAGGTGGGCTGGCGGGCCCCACCCCTGGTTGGTGTGTGTGTGGCTGATCAGGGGCGGAGCTGGCTGGGGGGAGGGGCTTTAGGACAACCAGGGTAGTGGGGGCCCATAGGGGTGTGTGTAGGGGGAGGGGTTTCAGGAGATTGGCTGGCTGTCCCTGCCCCCTATTAGAGTATG
>NW_006283544.1:2757941-2764022 GCF_000327345.1 Myotis davidii
TCGGGGGTGGGGCCAGTTGGGAGGAGGGGCTGCGGGCTGATGGGGGATTTGTGGGGGCCCATTGGGGTTTGGGCTTGGTGGGGGGAGGGGCTGCAGGAGGCTGGCTGGCCGCCGGCCCCACCCCCGGATTGGGCCAGTTCACTGGACTCAGTGGGCATCATACCAACTGGTCGTTCTGGTTATTATAGCATTCTGATTGTTGGCTTTTTATATATATAGATCATTCTCTTTGGAAAGAGGATGACAGATTAAGTTATAATGCAGCTCCTTAATACATGGCTTTACATATGCTGAAAGCCACAGAGGCATGCTGAAGCTAATGAAGGGTGGGACAGGCTGCTACGACCTCAGTTACCTGAGTATCCTGAGCACAGTTTGTTAGGGATATTCTTGGTTTATTTTGTGTAGAGTTCATTTTATTATCATCCTAAGGATTCTCCCTGCTCTTAATTTAACCTTTTCAAATTGCAAAATCTACTAAAATAAAAACTTTGTGTTCAAACTAATTTTTTACCTGCACCCACCCACCAACCAGATGCATTCTGTCACTTGGTGCTAGGATATGCCGTTTGATGTTGTTTACCAGGGTGTTTTTAAAAATTATTCACATATTGAATTTAAATTTATGCACTAATATGAAGTAGAGAAAATGCTCTCTTAGTTTGCTTTTCTTTGCCTCTATTTATCCATATTGTTTTTTGATTCAATGGCAAATCTCCAATTTTGAAGTTTTATGCTAGTGCCTGAAATCCAAGGAGGGTGAGTGTTATTAGCATTGTTTGGGAAACAAAAATGTACCTCTGATAATTTTTGTCTTTGATTACTGCTTCTTCAAAGGATTTAAACCAGAATGAAAGCCTTTGAAATCTTCAGAGATAAGGAGACATGAGAGTTATTCCGTGTGCGCTGGATAAACAGATGTCTGAGCTTTTCAAACCAAACCTGAAAAATATAATCACAAGCTTCATCAGAAACAGAGGACAGTTTTTGCAGACGCACAGTGTTTTATATTTTACTAATGTAAAATAGGAGAAATAATGCCATTTCGTTTCTTTTTCTTGTTTAAGAATTTAGTTTCAATTAACATTTCAGAAAAACTTTCTTTTCTCTTTATCTCAGCAAGACACATTCCATAGGAGGGAAAGGAAATCTCTTTTCCTTGTCATTTTGGGCACAAATAAACATCATTAGAAACATATCTACAAATTGCTTGGGAAGTTAAGCTCTTAATTGAGAAATTCCAAATTAATAAAAGCCAAATTTCATTCATTTACTCAATGGACCAAATCTTGTAATCAAATTTATTCTGAGACACCCATTGACTTCAGTGAGTGCTTCTCATATGGAATAATTGTACAATCAAGCTCAGTGCTAATAACAGGAAAAAAAAACACACCCACTAATAGACTTTTCAATGTGATAACTCATGGTCTAAAGTTGTATAACCTATTCTTTGAATATCAATGGCATAGTTACTCACTGATTCATAGAAGTACCTAATGATGCAAAGAAACATATGATCACTCTCCATTTTGCTTTGAGCTTTTCCAAAATAAAAATACTTGCTTATGTACTTATGATGATAAAAGAGGTAAAGAGAGTCATGTTGTCCATTGATCAGAATGTTTTCTTGTGTCAAATATGGTTGATTTTGAAGTTTAAATGTTGTTGTTGTTTTGTTTCCCTGTTTTTTTTTTTGTTTTTTGTACAATTGTTTATACAAATTCAACAAACGTAAAACTAGTCAGGGGAGGTCTAGGAAAAGAACCCCTTACAAAATGGCACTTATGAATGCATAACTTTACAACTGGGAAGTAGCCATGTTATAAACCTAAAACGAGAACCCTGCTCAAACTTCAAAGGAGAGAGAAAAAGAAAAGAAAGGCTATGTTGGTTCATTTACACTTCTTCACTCACTGTATAAATTACCTCTATGCAGAATCCAAGAGCTAGAATTTGAATATGGTGAATGAGGTAAGCCCTACATTGGCAAAAATGTGCTGCAGAGAACTGAACTGGCACTCAAAAATTGCCTTGTAGATTGTTATAGCTGAAATGGATAGTAGAGATAATGGGACATAGTTGTGTTATTTTAACCAGTAAATAAATTAATGATTAACAAGGGGTTAAGTGACTCATAAAAGTTCTCATATTCCTTAAGAGTGGGGTCGGACTCTGTTAAAGCTCCTGTGATGTGCTACTAAGGGCTGACTCTTTTGCCTTTTCTGACTTCCCCTGGGTGCCAATAAGGCTAGTTGCTGCTGGTTTGTCTAGCTGTTAATTCAGATACCACATGGGGCCTGGATCATCCATCTCTTCCTCAACCTCCCAATCCAACTGACAATGTGATTTCAGGGGCAAAAGAAAAGCACCACTATCTCTTCTCCCTCAAGATACCTCCCTGTTAGCAAGTGCTAATTAAAGCAGATATGTTGTCCTAACTCATTGATGTGGTCTACATGGGGAAAATATGTGTATGTGGATAAGTTGTACTGAACTGTATGAATTATAATACATGTTAGATTTCAAAGTCAATGTTTAAGCCTAAATATACTCATGAATTTTACTTCTCTTCTGTGTGGGTCAAACAATCATAACAAGTAACTCTAAGCAGATTGATTCTTGTTTTTCTTTCCTCATCTCTTGAAGTAAAATAGCCAAAACTAAAAATGTGAGACATCTCAAGTACAACCAACAGAAAAAAACTTTAAAAATTACTTTTTATATATAATTTTTTATTTTACATTTTAACTATTAGTGTTAATAATCATTATTCTACTAGCATAGTGTGAATAGGGGCCCTTGCATTACTGGGTAAGGTATCTTTTCCTGTATTATTGTTTACTTCTCTCAACTCAATTCATTGTCAATTTCAAGCAGCATTCTGTTCAGTGGTGGGAATATTAATTCAGTTAACTCAAAGTAAAAGTTAAGATTTTTTTGTTTATTTTACCTGCAATTCAGACTTTTCTACATCCTAACTTTTCTTCACTCTTGCATCAAACTTCCAAAGAGTTTACATAGAATAAAAGCTTAATATTTTGAGGATCTAATGTAGAGCATGGTGACTATAGTTAGCAATACTGCATTGTAACTTAAAGATTGTTAAGAGAGTAGATCTTAAATGTTCTTACCACCACCGCCCCCAAAACAACAAAAAAGGTGAGGTGAAGGATATCTTAACTAGTCTTATTGTGGTAATCATCTCACAATGTATACTACATGCTAGACTTACACAATGTTACACGTGATTTATATTTCAATAAAGCTAGATAAAAACAAAAAACAGTATAGTCATCACCTTTCTACATTTGTATCTGTTAAACTCTATATTAGTTATTTTTGCTGTGTAATGAATTATCTCAAACTTGGATGCTTTAAACAAAATACATTTATCATCTCATTGTTCTGCAGATCAAAAGAGCAATTATGCTGCCCTAGCTTCTTTTTAGGGTCTGACCAGGTCAAAAATCAAGGAATCAGCCAAACTGGGCACTTACCTAGAGGCTCTGGGGAAGAATTCACTTCTGAGCTCATTCAGGTTGTTGGCAGAATCCTATTCCTTGCAGTGATAAGACCCAGGTCCCTGTTTCCTTGATGGCTATAGTCCAGGGGTTACTCTCAGCTCCCAGAGTGACTTTCCAGCCCTTGCAATTGTCCTTATCCATCATCCAGCCAGCAAACGAGCATTGTTTGTGCTTTGACTCTCTCTGACTTAACCTCCTGTTTTTAAAAAGGACCACGTGATTAGATTAGATCCATTAATTTATTATTGGTAAGAGACTAAGAACCTAGCTGCTTGACCATTGTTACTCAGAACAAGTATTCCTAATCAAAGTGGCAAATTTCTCTAGCCTTCAAGTACTCAAAATGAAACCCCTAAGTTCCTTCAAGATTCTTCTTTTGCCATTCTTAGGAAGTTTGTTTTCTTCTCGGTTGCTCCAAATTGTTTGGAAGATATTGGTTATGAGCCTATTTACCCTCCAGATAAAATGATGGTAACACTCTCAGGACATACTTGAGTACATCTAATGTGACGAAACCGGTTTGGCTCAGTGGCTAGAGCGTCGGTGGTTGCTCCAAATTGTTTGAAAGATATTGGTTGTGAGCCTATTTACCCTCCAGATAAAATGATAGTAACACTCTCAGGACATACTTGAGTGCATCTAATGTGACTAGGTGAAAGTCCCAAGCCTGATCTTGCTCTTATGTCTTCATATATAGCATTTTTTCACTTAATAACTCAAGGCCCAGTGCATGAATTTGTGCACAAGTGGGGTCTGGCCGGCCTGGCCCTGATCGGGGCTGATTGGGGATAGGCCTGTGGGGAGAGGGAGATGGTGGGAGGTTGGCTAGCAACCCCCATCCCCTATTGGGCAGTTTGCTGGCAACAGTGGGTATCATACCAACCGGTCATTCTGCTTGTTAGGGCATTCCAGTTGCTGGCTTTTTATATATACAGATGAAAACTATAGATAAAATGCTGTTAAAATATAGGAATCTATTACCTTCCACTGAAGATTTTTGGCTCTTGTTACACCAAACAGTTCAATTAATGCCTGATCCTCTTGGATTTGTGTTAGACTGGTTTTAAACCTTGTTAGTGTGAATCTCTGGAAAGTCCACATTTTTTCTCAAGCCTCTCCAACTGTTTCCCTGTGAAATTTTTAGGTAGGATCATGACTTTATGCTTTGGTAATATAGGTTCAGATTAGTTTTTCCTTTAGAATGTGGTCCTTACTTCTAAGGCAGAGTCTTTCTGGTATCTCAGTTGGATGCCAGATTTACTAATAAGGTGTTTATTTTGTCTCTCTACTATGGTAAGACTAGTGTTCCAGAGTTGCTCATATCACAGCACTGCTCAACCTCTAGTTCTTCTTTATTCCACTCTCAATTCTATAGGGGGTGCTATTCACTAACCTTCAGGAAGATTTCCTATACTTTATGTATGAGGGCTACAATCCAGCCCTCATACATAAAGTTACCAGAGACTCCTATATGGGCTTCTGTGAGTCTGCACACCTACCCTTCACAAGTACTGTTCCCTAAAGATTCTTGCCACTTCCTCTGCCCCATATTCTGATCTCAACTCCTGAGGAGCTGCTATCTCTGCCCTGCTATACCCGCCTTTCTTCACAGGTTGGACAGTCTGTTCAATGCTTCTATGACTTTGATTCTATTTTTGTTCATCAGTTTATGTTGTTCATTATATTCCACAATTGAGTGAGATCATGTGATACTTATCTTTCTCTCACTGGTTTATTTTGCTTGGCACAATGCTCTGCACTTCCATCCATGCTGTTGTAAATGGTAAGAATTCCTTCTTTTTTACAGCAGCGTAGTATTCCATTGTGTAGATGTACCACTGTTTTCTAATCTTCCTGAGTTGTATAATTGTCTTCTACCTGAGAACTGGATGATAATGGATGTTTCTTGTTTGTTTTTCTTTTGTCAGAGACCAAAGTTCTGTAATGCTTATGATTCAAATGTGAAAATTCTTATTTTCTATATTTTTCCATTTCTCTGTTTGTTTACTAGTAGAAGGTAAGTCCAGTACCAGTGATTCAGTCAGGGCTGGCAGCAGAAAAACTAATGCATTCATGTGCTAATAATTTAATCCCTTGTGACTCTATCATTTTTAGGTATAAAGTAAAAGCTTGTCTGTAAGTGGCTTTCTTGCTTTAAACGTCTTGTCAAAATGCAATGGATACTTCACTATTTATTTAAATATAAAGATGCCAACTTGATATCTTTGTAAACCTCTCCAAATGCTTCATTTGGTAGCTACTGACTTATGGATCTGTATTTGCTTCAATATTAAAGGATACTGTGCTTTTATACATTAATTCAGCAAATATTTTAACTGATATTATAATTAGTATTATTATTTTTAATTTAAATTCTTTGTTTAAAATATTACATAAGTCTCCTTTTCCCCCCATTGACTTTTCCCCAGCTGCCCCATCCTCCAGCACAGGCCCTCACCCCCCTACTGTCTGTGTCCATTGGTTATGCTCATATGCATTCATACAAGTCCTTTGGTTGATCTCTTACCCACTTATCCCTCGCCTTTCTTCACAA
>NW_006283544.1:2766418-2767306 GCF_000327345.1 Myotis davidii
TCCTGTGAGGCTGGCTTGCTCAAAGCTTTTTGATGACTGCTTCAATTTCCTTAATTATTGACCTGTTGAGATTCTTTTATTCTTCTGGATTCAGTTTTGGAAGGTCATAGTTTTCTAGGAATATATATATTTTCTCTATGTTGTTTAGTTTGTTAGAGTAGAGTTGTTCACAGTATTTCTTTTTACAATCTTTTGTATTTCCATGGGGTCTCTTGTTATTTTGCCTCTTTCATTTCTGATTGTGTTTATGTGGGTCCTCTCTCTTTGCTTCTTGGTGAGCCTGGCTAGAGATTCATCAATCTCGTTTATCCTTTCGAAGAACCAGCTTTTAGTTTCATTGACTTTTGTATTGGTTTTTTGGTCTGTATGCCATTTATTTATGCTCTGATCTTTTTTATCTCCTTCCTTCTGCTCACTCTGGGCTTTCCTTGTTACTCTCTTTCTAATTCTTTAAGTTGTAGAGTTAGATAATTTATTATCAGTTTTTCTTGTTTTTTTTTTTTTTTTTTTTTTTTTTTGTAATATGGTGATTTTTTAAGATGCATAATTTAAAGAGGAAATATACATTAATGCTGAACATAATGAGTTTTTCAAGCCCTCTGCATAATTTAATCAGTGGCAATTGCCATGCTTAGATGAGATAGGAAAGCCTCAACAAAACAATTGTTTTGCTTGTTCTATGTAATCACTATAAACAAGCACAGCAGGTAGATTGCTGAAACAATTGTGAGTCTGGAGAGAAGTTTAAAAATAGTAAAGGTGTTAATACTTCTCACACTTGACAATAAAAGGCTGCCTGCTTTTCTTTATATTCAATGTTACTGATTTCAGAAACCCCATATCTGCTGGCAGATTTAATTACACGCCACCCCCCCCCCCTCTTTTCTT
>NW_006283544.1:2768264-2769769 GCF_000327345.1 Myotis davidii
TTTCTCCTGTCTTTTGAATTTTTTCATCAATTGCAGTTCAGATTTGGTGTGTTTTGTTTCCCTGTCTTCTAATTCATTAATTCTCTAATTCGGTCTACTGCTTCTCCTAGCCTACTGTTGAAAGCTTACATATTGTCTTTTATGTAGCTATATCACTCTTTATTTCCTGCTAGTTCTTATATAGATTATTGATTTTCTCATCCATCTGGTTTATGAACTGTATGGCCCTTATTCTGAGTTCTTTTTCTGACATATTGCATGCCTCCATTTTATTTAGTTTCTTTTTTTTTTGGGGGGGGGTGCTTCCTCCCTTGGTTTCCTTTGGGTGTTATTCTTCTGTCTCCCCATTTTTGCTCTCTCCAAACAATCTAGGTGTTGAGTCACATGGGGCTTATCTCTCAGCAGTGGACTTGGTGGCTGATCATGTGGTTGTGGGTGGCATATGCTCCTTGGGTCGTTGCAGGTGGCAGCAGGTGTTGGCTGCTCCTTGGGGGGTCATGGGGCGGCTGCTCCTTGGGCTATTGCAGTCAATGGCTACTCTTCATGCAATTGAAGGGCTCCTGCTCCTGGCATAGTCGTGGGGCTGCTGTTACTCACACAGTCGCGGGGAGGTTGCTCCTCATGTGAGTGCAGTCTGCGGCTACTCCTCGGGGTGGGGGTCATGGTGCTGCTGCTCCTCATGTGGTCACTGGCAGAGGCTGCTCATGCTACTACTGGAGCAATCTCAGTGCCTGGGGCTAAGGAGTCCTCAGCTGGGGAAGCTGGAGTCCTGGTGTCCATGGGTTGGCAGTCAAGGCAGCAGGTCCCTGGCTGGAGTGGCTGTAGTATCCTGGGTGGTGGCCGAGAGCACCCTGGGTGGAGGTGAGGTTGGGATCCCAGTCATAGCAGCTCTCCCCTTCAAGATGGCATGGCTTCTGTGGCAGAGCTGGCCCCCCTGGGAGAGATTACAGCAGTAGCAGAGGCGGCCTGGCTATGAGAGCCCGATCTGTCAGCACCCAAAAGTCCTGTGAGATCTAGTTGTCCCTCAATCAGACACACACACACCACACATCCATATACACCCCTTTCGCTCCCTCACTCACCCACACTCTCTCCCTCCCTGCCATCCTCCAGGCCACCATGTTGGAATCAGCAAATAATTTTTATTTCAATGATTTTTCAAGAACTATGATAGTTGGTATAACTCATAGTTTTTACTAATAGTTCTTAATATTCTCTTCTTTCATATCATTTTATGTGATGTAAACCTGTCTCTTACATTCCTAATGTATATATATATATATATATACACTAATAAAAGAGAAACATGGTAATTGGTGTATGACCGCTACCCTTCCCGTTGGCTAATCACCGAGATATGCAAATTAACTGGCAGCCAAGATGGCGGCCGGCACCCAAGCACCTTGAAACTAACATGAGGCTTCCTTGCTTCAGTGACGGAGGACTCCAACGTTCCCTGCCTGCCACTGCAGGCCTCTGAGGCTGCAGCTTGAAACATTTTAACA
>NW_006283544.1:2770761-2780269 GCF_000327345.1 Myotis davidii
ATATGTGTGTTTCATTAAAAAATTATTTATAGTTTACTAAAATATACCAGACATTATTGTATGCTATCAATATAATGAGTGACTGAGACCTAATAAGCTAATAATAACATTTATTCCATAACATTTTTATATAAGTATTTTTATAGCAAACATAGTGCCTATTATGAACTCAGCCTTATTTATATATGATATCCTATCATCAAGAAATTACAACAAAAATGAGATATGGCTTTAAATTTACAAAGATCAATTAGAATACAATAAAATATAGTTTGCAAATGCACACATATATTAATATACATGAAGAATATACATATATTCTTCAAAAAAGGGAGTGTCTTGGATATTATCTAAAAGTTTGAGTGTTGCTGCAAACTATCTGAACCTTGTGTGTCAATAAAACCTGATTTAAATTTTGGCAAGATGTGGTCTTCTGTGTTTTCGAGTACTTTCAGGTCACAAGTCATGACAGAAATACCACCAGGACAGCTTTGCGTGTTACAGTGCCTGCAGAATTTGGAATTGAGACAATATAAGGAAAACAAACAGAGAGGAGTGTGCATGCAAACAACCACACACTACATTTACACTCCTTCAGAGGTTCCCAGGGTGAGAAATGGAGGAGTCCGGAGGCTCTTTCTTCTCTTCAGTCACTCCAGAGAAATTGAAGTGTGTGCTGCTTTGATATGTGGTCCCCAGGAATCTTTGATTAGTTTTTGCTGCTGTCACAGTTGCTGGTCTTCCCTAAAGTAGTCTTTTCTGTGAATAATTCTGGTTTCAAAGATAGTCATAAACTTTAAAACTATTCCAAATAGTTTTTCCACCCTCTGGCAGCCATAACACTAAAACCCTAAACTATATTTGTATGCACTGTTAATTTATGTGTATTTCACATGTTTATGTGTATGCATGCATATGTGTTTGTGTGTGCCTGTCAAGAACTAATCACTAGCTTTCATATAGAGAGAAATGTTGCCAAATAAATATGCATATAAATTCCTATTTGTTGAAAATGTAACTATTATAGCAACATAAAAAATCAATGTTTGTCCAATTATTTTCTGCAGGCAGTATCATGCATTGCAGCAAAGTTTCTCATTAGATTAAACAAACTGTTCTTAAATACCATTTTACCAGCTGTTACTGGATAAAGGGTGTTCAGAACAGTTTGTAGTAGCAAATATGTAGCTCTTTGGCAAGTGTCCTTGCCAACTTTGCTACAGCTGTGTGTATTGTTTATAAAAAACAAATGCCCTTAGTGGTTTTTCTCAATTTTTATTGAAACATGTTTTTTTTCCCCACAAGAATTCATATGTTTCTTAGGAAGAGAAATGTTGCCAAAACTTCTAAAATGAGTCAAATTAAAAACATAATCACAAATATTTTAGGCTGTATTTTAAAATAAAATAAAAGAATTGGATCACTAAAAAGTAGATGTATCAAAATGGATTTCCCAATTGCATCAGGTAGATTTTTATATTTCAGCTTTAAAAATACATTCTACAATTCCAATAGAGTCTCAACTGAGGTCTAATCAAACAGCTAATGGCCAACGCTTCTTAAATGCTATTCCAATGTGATATTGAATAGACATAGTGACCAACTTTGTGTCTAATTTCCAAGTTTTAAATAGTATTTCTTAACCCAAGTCAAACTTATTTTTTTCTACAAACAAAAAACAAGCAACTCAGATGTTGCAGTGTTGACCAAGATTATAGAAGTCTTTAGGAGGCAGGAGCAACAGATCTCCTTTCTTATGAACAGCACACACACATAATATTATATAGGGGAGTATGAGAAAGTATTTGCCTAGCTAAACAGAAAGTCACTTTATATTGTCCTTCCCCACATGCTTCATTCTCAGATTGATATTTAGATACATTTTAACATATTGAAATCACTGTTCCATCTGTGTTTTAGCACAAACTTCACTATCCACTTGAACCCTGAAATAAGTCATTATGATTATTAGATTGAGGATTTTTAAAGAACACAGAAGTTAAGAAGATCGGACCAGTTGCTATATTTTTAGTCTAAATGATTATTCTGTTATTTTCTCTGGCAACAAATGAATGTTTCAAATATTTCCCTAATTATGGCATACTAGAGGCTCGGTGCACAAAACTTTGTGCACTCGGGGAGGATAGGGGGTCCCTCAGCCTGGCCTGTGCCCTCAGTCTGGGACCCCTCAGGGGATGACCACCTGCTGGCTTAGGCCCGCTCCCCAGGGGATTGGGCCTAAGATGGCAATCAGACATCCCTCTGGCAGCCCAGCATCCCTTGGGGGATGTCCACTTGCCAGCAGGGAGGAGGCCTAAACTGCAGTTGCATATCCTTAGCGCTGCTGAGGAGGCAGGAGGGGATCCCACCACCACTGCTCTACTGGCAGCCATCAGCCTGGTTTGTGGCTGAGCAGAGCTCCTCCCATGTGAGAGCATCCTGACCACCAGAGGACAGCTTCTGCATTGAGCGTCTGCCCCCTGGTGGTCAGTGTGTGTCATAGTGATCAGTCATTCCCAGTCCTTCTGCTGTTGAGACCAGTTTCCATATCACCTGTTTACTATATAGGATAGAGGCCTGGTGCACGGGTAGGGGCCAGCTGGTTTACCCTGAAGGGTGTCCTGGATCAGGGTGGGGGTCCCGCTTGGGTGCCTGGCCAGCCTGGATGAGGGGATGATGGCTGTTTGCAGCTGGTCACACCCCCTTCAGGTTGGGTGTCCCCACTGGGGTGCCTGGCCAGTCTGGGTGAGGGCCTGAGGGATGTTTTCAGGCTGGTGGGCAACTGAAGCTCCCAGCCTCTCTTTTTCCCTTTTTTTTTAATTCTGGGATTAATTTACCTTCTATAGCTACCACTGGAGCTGAAAGCAGCCTCCAGCTCTGAGGCTGTTGCCAGCTGAAAGCAGGTACCTGGGTTTGTGTAGACTCTATAATTGAAACTCTGTTGCCATCACTGGCCACTCTAAGCTCTGAGGCCGCGCTGGCTGAAAGCAGGTTTCTGGGGTTTGTTTAGGTTCTCTAATTGCAACATTGTTTCATCCGGAGCTCAGAGCTGAGCTGCGGCAGGCGGGGAACCTTGACTTCCTCCATCACTGGAGTAAGCAAGCCTCATGTTCATGTTCGCTTCAGCTGTCTGGCTGCCGGCTGCCATCTTGGCTGGCAGTTAATTTGCATATTCCACTGATTAGCCAATGGGAAGGGTAGCAAAGTTATGGTTAATTACCATGTTTTTCTATTATTAGATAGGATAGTAAGAGAGGGCACAAACCAATGGCTTGAGAACAGATCCTAGCTCACAGATTTTTGTGTGTGTGTGCAGATGAGTTTATTCAATAAAATTCATTTGTGCCAATGTTGCTGTAATGTTCAGTTGGAACTGAATAATGGCTACCCTGTGTATGGACATAGATCTCCCTTTTGCCAGAGTCACCACCACTCTTTAATGTCTTTTACCAGTTCACTTCATGCATTTATTTCCTTGCTAGACCACTATAGGCAATTACATTTGAAACTCCCAGTAAATAAAGAGATTGGCTAGAAACACCACTTCAAGAGCCAGAACAGGTATGTAAAATATTATATGCTGTGGATGCTGAGAAAGTCATATGTGAACACATCCATAATGCATTCCTTTAAGATTGTTTCAACTGATCATTTTGTTCCCATGCTTAAGAGACTTCAATGGCTCTGAAATAGCTCCTTGGGAGTCTGTTTAACTTTCCAGTGTCATCTTTTGCCACTGAAACTCAGCATCCTTCCACAGCTTTTCCACAAAACCTAGATAGTATGAGTTTCATCTATATCGCCGTATTGACTATAAGAGGCAGGAAGACATCAGCCATGTCTTTTTACACCATTATATCTTTAGAGCCTAGCCTAAATAAAAAGACACTTGATAATTAAGTAAATAAAGAAATGGATAAATTAATTGCAATAATTTTGAATATTTACCGTTTTCTGGGGGAGGGAGTGGATGGTTAGTGTTTGACAACTCTGCAATGAGGGCAGAGACACAGAAAAAAAATGCTATTATTCTTCTCATGCTCACTTTGATCCTTGTCCTAATTTGGCCTCATGGTCTTGTATACTTTGTCTCAGTATATTAGTTCCAGTAAGAGGTAAATTGGTAAAGTTGTTAAACTAGTCATTTGTCTCCAGAAGGTAGTTCCCATTTTTCAGCCTTTCTCTATACTGGAGATGCACCTGTGGGAAGGCGTTCATGGCCATGACAGTTAGCAGGGCTTCAGCCTGCAGCCTCTGCTTCCGTTGGTTTTCCCGAACCGACTTCTCCATCTGGACCTCTATGAATACAGTCCTTTGTTCCCTTACAAGTCCACGCCTCTCTACCAAGCCCTTGAAATAGCAATCTGCTTTCTTATGAGTATCAGTTTGAATCTTTATCTTTCTTTTGAACACTCCCTTTTATTACGTACCTTAACCTCATGCCTCGGCACATCTCTGATTTAGTGCCTTTTGCCGTAGAGTAAGCAACACAAGAACCATCCCACACACAGCTTCCTGTCCTCATTTCCCCTTAAGTTCTTATATTCTCCTCAACCTTCCTCCCTATCCTACTCCAATCAATATCTATTTCTTTTTACAGAGGTGGGGGGATAGATCTGTGTGTTTACTAATTAGAAAGTTTAAACTTGAATTTAAATTTTTTATTTTAATGCTCATCAAAGAAGTAACACAATTATGCTTTGGATTAATTGAATGACCACCACCATCTTATAACTAGATGGCTACCAATAATATTACTGACCAAATACCATATAAAATATGTTTTCAAAAATTAGTATAAAACCAAGAGTGGAAAAGCTGACTCATTACAAAATAAATTGTAGTATAAGCATGATAAACTCAAAATATTTTTTGTAGTAGCAACTGGTAACATGTGAGCTAACATTTTGTTTTCAGTAAAATAAGATCATTTGTCAGAAAATTGTTAGTTTGAAATGTTTGGTTTGGTGAAATTTAGATGTTTTTTTTTTTATCCTCACCCCAGGATATGGTTTTATTGATTTGAGAGAAAGAGAGAGAGAGAGAAAGAGAGAGAGAGAGAGAGAGAGAGAGAGAGAGAGAGAGAGAGAGAGAGAGAGAGAGAGAGAGAGAGAGGTGAGAGCAACATTTATTCGTTGCCTCCCATATGCACCCCAACCAGGATCAAAGTTGGAACCCAGGCATGTGCCTTAATCAGAATCAAACCCACAACCTTTTGGTGTACAGGATGATGCTTCAACCAAGTGTGTCACCTGACCAGGGCTGATGGAATTTGTATTTAATTTCTAAATTTACTTTGCTTTTTAATAAGAGTTGTGTCTGTGTATAACTCTATGTTTAAAGACATTTAAGTAGAATAACAAACATAACATGATAAAAAACAACAACAAAAATTTTGAGTACCATTAACTTCACATGGTCTTCAACCAATGTTGAAGACATTTTTGGAAGTCTAAGCTCTAATTATGGAATTAGTAACTCAACTTACTAATCCATTTATGTCAAGGACAATAGAAAAATATTAAGTCACAGGTATTTGCAATCTGCCATCTCCCCTTGATTGCCAGAGAAAATTCTGTCTCTGTCCCCTACTCCAGCTTCATTTGCAGTACCTCTGAGGAATAGTGAGAATCTATAAGGTAGTATAACAAGTGAAAGAAAGAGGACAGGCTTAATGAATTCTTTTATTTCAAAAGAATAACTCTAATAGCAAAGTCAGAAAAAGACACTATAAGAAAATAAAATTATAGACCAATATATTTTATGAATATTAATGCAAAACTTCTTAATATAGTACTAGCAAAGCAAATTCAGCAGTGGACTATACACTAATAAAGTGAAAGTTATTATTGAAATGCAAGGATGTTTCAACACATAAAAATCAATTAATGTAACACAACATATTAACAGACTAAAAGAGAAAAAACACATGCCTATCTCAATGAATGAAGAAAAATCATTGGACAAAATTTAATAATAATAATAACCTTTTCATAATAATATTAAAAATGCAACAAATTAGGAATTAAAAGAAACTACCTTGACATGATATAGACATAGTGAATACAGCCAACATTATATTCACACACAAATCAGTTGTATTTCTGTACATTAACAATCCGAAAAGGAAATTAGAAAACACTTTCACTTATAATAGCATCAAAAGAAAAAATACTTAGGTATAAACTTAACCAAGGAGGCAAAAGATTTTTATGTGAAAACTGCAAGACATCCCTAGCTGGTTTGACTCAGTGGATAGAGTGTCAGCCTGTGGACCAAAGGGTCCCAATTCGATTCCAGTCAAGGGCACATATTTCAGTTGCAGACCCCTCCTTGGTCTGGTCCCAGGCTCTGGTCAGGGAGTGTGCAAGGAGGCAACCAATGTATTTCTCTCACATTGATATTTCTCTCTGTCTTTCCCTCTCTCCTCCATTCTCTTTGAAAATCAATGGAAAATATCCTTGGGGTAGGATTAAAAGAAAATGAAACAAACTAACAAAAAACACCTGCAAAACATTGCTAAAATAAACTGAATAAGAAATCAATAAATAGAAAGACATCTTATGCTCATAGACTAGAACAGTGATGAACAAAAATAGATCCAGAGACATAGAAACATCAAACCTCAGAGGGAAAGCAGGGGAGGATGGGTGGGTGGGAAGAGATCAACCAATGAACTTGTATACATATAAGCATAAACAAATAGACACAGTGGGGTGAAGGTCTGGGCTGGGGGTCAAAGGCAGGGTGGGAGAGGTCATGGGGGGAGGGGAACAATGTAATACTTTTAACAATAAAGAATAAAAAATAAATAAATAAAAAAGTTAGAGGTCTCACACCTCCTGATTTAAACACTTACCACAAAACTACAGTAACAAAAGCAATGTGATACTGGCATAAAGATAAACTATAGACCAAATGTGTAGAACAGAGAGCCTAGAAATAAACCTTTGCATGTGATTTTTTGCCATGATCATTCAACTGAGAAAGAAACATCTTTTCAACAAATACTATTTAAGAAAACTGAATGTCTAGATGCAAAATAATGATGGATCCTTACCTTACACCACCTAGAAAAATTAACTCAAAATGATCAAAGACCTAACGAAACTAATAGCAGAGAAAAGTTGATGGCATTGAATTTAGTAACAATGTCTTGAATGTGACAGCAAAACACAACAGCAAAAAATAGATAAGTTGGACTTTATTAAAATGTAAAACTTATGTGATCAAAGTCTTCTATCAACAGAGTAAAAAAGCAACCCAAATAACAAGAGAAAATGTTTGCAAACCATATATATTTATGACATTAATTTGCAGAACATATAGAGAACTTCTATCATTCAAGAACAAAAAAGCAAGTAACTCAATTAAAAAATTACAAAAGGCCATGACCAGGTGACTCAGTTAGTTGGAGCATCATCCAATACATCAAAAAGGTTGCAGTTTTGGTTCCTGGTCTGGGCACACATATGGGAGGCAACTGATAGATGTTTCTCAGACATCAATGTTTCTCTCTCTCCCCCTTCCTTTATCTCTAAAATCAATAAACATATCCTCAGGTGAGAATTAAAAAATATTCATCTTTGCTTAAGAAATAATTTAAAAAAGACACAAATCAACATTTCTTCCAAGAAAATGTACAATAATAAGGGCTCAATATCACTAGTTACTAAGGAAATGCAAACCAAAACCATCATGGGATATTATTTCACACTCATTAGAATAATTATTCTTAAAACACACACAGAAAAGAATGAGTCTGGTGAGGATGTGGAGAAATTGAAATCTTTGTGCTTTGTTGGCAGGCATGTAAAATGGTGTAGCTACTATAAAAAACAAACAGTATGGCACCTCTTCCAAAAATTAAACATACACTTACCATAAAATATAGCAATTGCCCTTCTGTGTATATTCTCCAAAGAATTGAAAATAAGAATTCAAACAGATTTCGTACCTCCATATTCATAGTAGCTTTATTTGTAACTAGAGGCTTGGTACATGAAATTCGTGCATGGAGGGGTGCCCTCAGCCTAGCCTGCACACTCTTCAATCTGGGACCCCTTGGGGGATGTCCAACTGCTGGTTTAGGACCAATCCACAATCTGGGACCCCTGGCCCCTAACTGTTTACCTCCCTGCCTATCTGATCGCTCCCAACTTCTCCCCCTGCCGGCCTAGTTGTCCCATACAGCCTGCTGTTTGGTCGTTTGGTCAGCCCTCACTGTCCCCCCTGCTGGCCTGGTCACCCCACACAGCCTGCTGTTCAGTCATTTGGTCATCCCTCACTAACCTCCTTGCCGGCCTTGTCACCCCACTCAGCCTGTTTGGTTGCCTGTTTGGTTGTTTGGGATGTGATGGCCCCTGGCTCTTTATATATATAGAAGATAGCCAAAATGTAGAAACAACCAAAGTTTCTATTGACAGATGAATGGATAGATGAAATGTGATTATTTATATATAGCCAGTGTCTGTGATGACCAGGATGACCAAATGACCAAATGACTAGTCACTATGCGGTGCATTGAGCACCTCACAGCCCCTCCCCCCTGCCGGCCTGCCCCTGATTGAACTCTCCCATCCTGATCAAGAGCAGGGCCACACAGGGCCTGGACCCTTCCTGGCAGCCCCAAGTCCCTGGGGTTGAGAATTCTGATGGCCCTGGCCAGAGAGTAGAGGCACCTGACACACAGGGACAGGGACCACAGGCCTCCAAGGAGCACCACAGAGTTGGCAAGGAGAGGAAAGGGCCTGCAGAGGGGGAGGAGGCAAAGCCAGTGGACATCAGCCCAGAATCCAGCCCTTCCCCCTAGAGGCAGCAGGCCCTCAACTCAGAACCCCAGCCCAAATTGGAAGAGCCTAAGGAAGGCTTAAGGAAGTTCTATGCAGAGCTGTGCATTGAGAATGAGATACTTTGTGAGGCCCTGACCAAGACCACGCTGCAGCTAGCGCAGCTCAAAGTGGAGCTGGAGTGAGCCACGCCAAGGCAGGAGTGCTTTGCAGGGAGCTTGGCCCTCCTGGAGCTGGAGAGATTTGAACACAGGAGCCTGGAGCACAAGGCCGCAGAGCTGCAGGGCCTATCCAACCTCTGGGCTGACAACCAGCGCCTCAAACACGAGAACACAGCCTTGATCCACATCATCAGCAAACTGTCCAAGTGAGCCTGGAGGACTTGCCCCTGCACCCGCATTTATACAGCTGCTTCTGCCACACTCACTCCTTCTCCTGTGTGAACATGAGTGACAGTGCTGCCCAGGAGTCTCTGAGAAGCCATGACCTCCCCTTGGGACCTCCAGGCTGGGAGGGGAGGACAGAGCCCCCAGGAACCAAGGTGGCCATCTGAGGCCAGGATGGAGAGGGGAGGCTGAGCCAGGTAGGGGGACCAGGGCTGCGGTAAGGACCAGGAAGGAACCGAGGACCAGGAAGTGCCAGGACCTGGAAGTAGTCAGGACCAGAGTGGTCACCTGGAGGCCCCCTCTCACGTGTGCTGCCACCAGTCACCCCTTCCA
>NW_006283544.1:2780566-2799000 GCF_000327345.1 Myotis davidii
CCTCTCACGTGTGCTCCCACCAGTCACCCCTTCCATCCCTGAGCAGGGATCTGAGAATGTGCCAAGCATCCCACCGGCCTGGGTTAGTTGGGCCTGTATATAGGGTCCATGTGCAATAGGGAGGAATGTCTTCTATTTTTTGCTGCCTCCTTCCCGACTCTGTCCGGGGCAGGGAGAGAAGGTATTTTCGAGACATAGCACAGGCACCACAAATAAAAGTTGTGAAGTTGCCAAAAAATAAAAAAGAATGGGTGGCCAAATGCCCCCTCACCCTGGCCACCCCACCCCTGATTGCATCCCCACCCCAATAGGGGGTGAGGCTGGCCAGCCAACCTCCTGCAACCTCTCCCCGAGCTGGCCACTCCCCCAATGGGCCCCCACCACCCTGATCGGACCACAGCCCCTCCCCTTGGCCAGCCCTGCCACTGACCACCCCCCTCACCTCAATAGGGGGGCGGGTCAGCTGGCCAACCTCCCGCAGCTTCTCCCCAAGGCTGGCTGCGCCCCTGATTGTCCTCTCACCCCAATAGGGGGTGGGGCCAGCCAGCGAATCCCCTGAAGCCCCTCCCCTGCCCAGGCCACCCCAGACTGCCCCCCCATCAGGGGGAGGGCCGGCTGGCCAACCACCCATGGCTCCTCCCAGCCCACTGCCCACAACCCCCCCATGGCCAGCTCCACCCCCAATCAGCCCCCCAACCCTTATCAGGGGTGAGGCCCACCAGCCAATCACCCGCAGCCCCTTCTCCCAGCTGGCCCAGCCCTGATCAAGCCTGATTGGATGGGCTGGCAAGCCAATCTCCCACCATCTCCTCCTCCCAATAGGCCCAGTCCTGATCAGCCCTGATTGGGCCGGACCGGCTGGACCTCACCCGTACACTGGGCCTCTAGTTTATATATATAAATGCAATACCTATTGCTCAGTCTTAAGAAGAAAATTCTGACACTGCTACAAAATGGGTGAAGTTTGAAGACATTATACTAAGGGGAAAGGCTAGTCATAAAAGAAAAATAATTTATAATTCCACTTATATGAGGTACCTATAGTAGCTAAAATCATAGAGACACAAAGTTGAATGGTGGTTACAGGGGCTGAGGGAGTGAGGAATGGGGAGTTAGTGTTTAATGAATACAGAGATTTAGTTTGGGAAGATGGATACATTCTGAAAATGAATAGTGGTGACGGTTGGACAACAATATAAATATACTTAATGCCACAGAGCTTACACATAAGAGTGGTTAAAATGGTCAATTTATATTATGTCTATTTTACCATAATAAGCAAAAAGAGAATAACTATTTGAAATGAAAAAGAGAGAAAAAGGAAATAAAAGACATGGATTTTAAGGAGATAAGCTATCTGGACTTGGGGGAAAATTTTAGAGTTTTGAACAGAGAGGTTTTAGGGAGGAGCATTCATTGTTTATGTATAAACTATTGAGGATAGTAAAGCACTGTACAGAGGTAATTTTTTAAAAAATTTCTGGGAATGTTAACATTTATTTTCTTCTGTTAATAATCTTAGGATGTGTCAGTAGCGAACCACATTGATAGCCATTTGTTTTGGTTGGATGAACACTTTTCTAAAATTAGAATCCACACAAATTTTCATACAAAACTCGAGATTTGTTGGGGTTATACACATGTTCCTTCAACATTTATTAAGAACCTACTATATATCCTATGATAATTTCAGATATAGAGACCAAGAATTTCAAATATTTATTAGTGTTCATTCTTGTTTTCTGGAATAACACTAAATAGACTTGCACATATCTTGCTTTGAGTTGACCTTATCCTAAGTATCCCAAAAAATGTTTGTAGATTTTTTTTGAAGCATCAGACCTTTCCATATTTGATTTGCTCACTTAGGAAAACAATTAACATTAAAATACAAAAAAAATGACCTCTGATAGTGGAGAAATGCTAAATGTTCTATTTTGAAAACAAGAAATGAACAGAGAAAATGAAAAGAGGCAGACTAAACATTCCATTTGACAATCTGTCACATACAAAATCGAGCAGCAAGGCAGTGATGAGCAGACCGCCACTGCAGACAAACCCTCTACATATGGGAAAACAATAATTTCTCCTCAAATGCTCTTGCTTTTATTCTCCCACAGTCCTTTGTAAATCTACAAAGCACAAAGCACACAAGCATAAATAGAGAGGAAAATGAAGACATGGCAAACTCAAGAGCAAATGTGCAAATTTAATTTACCACAGAAGAATATCAGAAATATGTATAGAGAGCTTAAAATTATGTTCTTGTTCCTTTAAGATAACAAGACTTTTCAGTCTTCTATTGAAATAAGTTCAATAGGAGAAGCTTCTTATTTTCCCCCAAAAACATTTTAAAATTCAATTGAAATATCGAATTAGCTTTTTTCTCAGAGAAACATACAAAGTCACTGATTGTTGTTTAAAGAATGTTTTTGTGTGTGTTGTTGTGTTTGTTTTGCTCAATAAGAGAGAACCCTCTCCTGGTGAAAATCCTACAAATGTTGGGATTGATGCTATCAAAGAAATGTGTGGTCTCTTTAGTCCATCTGAACCTCTGTTCCACTCAGCAGGGCTTTGCTCTGGCTTTGGAGAGCTCTTTCATTGCCATGTGCTTTTATGACTCTGTCAACCTTCTAAAGACCACTGCCTATGCCTTAAAGCTCTCCCACTTCTGCAGATGAACTTGGCAGCTTATTGCCATTGCTCAAGTTATCAGGAACCCAGTGCTTCCCATTCTGCCTTATTAAGTACATATGAAACATCCTTATTTCCTTCACAGGAGTTTATTAAACACCAGTTTCGTTACCTGTAAACTAGAGTAAATAAAGGATATATAATAGTGTATAAATTGATTTGTGTTAATAATAATAGCTGTATTCGATTGGATTTGCCAGAGAAACAGAACCAGTGGGATATATCTTACCTAATAATAGACAAACATGCAAATTGACCATACTTTTGCTACACTTTGAGCCATGTCCACCAGCCAATCAGAGCGACTATATGCAAATTAACCCAACCAAGATGGCGGCCGTCAGCCACGGAGCTGGAGCGAGCAGGAGGTTTGCTTGCTCCAGTGATAGAGGATGCCAGCCTGCTGCGGCCTGCTCTGAGCTATACTCAAAGCAACAAAGTTTCAATTATAGAAGGTAAATAAACCCCAGATACCTGCTTTCAGCAGGCTGTGGCCACAGAGCTGGAGTGAGCAGGAGGCTTGCTTGCCCCTGCGATGGAAGAAGCCAAGATTCCCGGCAGCTGCCGCCTCCTCTCAAGGCAACAAGTTTCAATTATAGAAGGTAAATAAACCCCAGATACCTGCTTCCAGTCACCATGGCCATGAACTGGAGCGAATAAAAAAACACACACAGAAAGGTAAGGCTGGGGCTTGGTCAGTCTGAAAACAGCCATCAGCCCCTCACCCAGGCTGCCCAGGTACCCCAGTGGGAACCCCCACCCTGAAGAGGGTGTGGGCAGCCTGAAAATGGCCCTCAGCCCCTCACCCAGGCTGGCCAGGCACCCCAGTGGGAACCCCCACCCTGAAGAGGGTGTGGGCAGCCTGAAAATGGCCCTCAGCCCCTCACCCAGGCTGGCTAGGCACCCCAGCAGGGACTCCCACCCTGAAGGGGGCTTGGGCAGCCTGCAAAAAGCAATCAGCCCCTCACCCAGGCTGGCCAGGCACCACAGCGGGAGCCCCACCCTGATCCAGGACACTCTTCAGGGCAAAGCAGTCGGCCCCCACCCATGCACCAGGCCTCTACTATATATAATAAAAGGGTAATATGCAAATTGACCCTAACAGCAGAACAACTGGGAATGACTGGTCACTATGACACACACTGACCACCAGGAGGAAGATGCTCAATGCAGGAGATGTCTCCTGGTTGTCAGAGCACTCCCACAGGGGGAGCTCTGCTCAGCCACAAGCCAGGCTGATGGCTGCCAGTATAGCGGTGGTGGTGGGAGCCTCTCCCACCTACTCAGCAGCACTAAGGATGTACGACTGCAGCTTAGGTCTGCTCCCCGCTGGCAAGTGGACATCCCCCAAGGCTGCCAGGCTGCCAGAGGGATGTCTGACTGCCAGCTTGGGCCCAATTCCCCGGGAGCAGGCCTAAACCAGCAGGTGGTCATCCTCTGAGGGGTCCCAAACTGCAAGAGGTCATAGGCTGGGCTGAGGGACCCCCCTCAGTGCACAAATTTTTGTGCACCGAGTCTCTAGTATTTACTATATGTTCCTATGGAAAATAATACAATAATTAAAAAATAATATTACAAACATAAAGTTTCACATATTCATAACTGTAAACCTATTTGCATATATATATACATATATATGCAAATATATATACATATATACATATATATACATATATATACTTCTGTGGTAAATTAAATTTATATATGCTGAGAAGTACCACCATAATTTGATGTCTGTGAGTTGCTAGAGAATCAGAAAAGTGGTCAATGTTGTCAGTCTGAGTTCAAACCAGGGCTGATGGTATAAGTCCTGATCTGAGTTCAAAAGTCAGGGAACCAGACGATCTGGTGCCCGAGGGTAGGAGAAGAGGGATGTCTCAGCTCGGGCAGAGAGACAGAGAGAATGAGCTTTCCATCCCTCAACCTTTTTATTCTGTTCAGGTCCTCACTTGGATGATGCCCATTCCTGTTGGGAAGAGCGATCTGCTTTGTTCAGTCTATTGATTCAAATGCTAATCTCCTCTAGGAACACCTTCCCAGCCACATCCTGAATACTGTTTTACCAGCTCTCTGGACATCCCTTAGCACAGTCAATAGCTTACACTTCTTGAATACATGATGTGCCAAACGTTGTGTTTGCTCTTCTATTTGAACCTGCAGATTAAAGCCCTAGACTCTGGATACAAACTTCCTTGGTTGAAATCTTGACCAATATTCTCTGTCAGTTATTAGCATGAAACCATGGACTAGTTACTTCACTTCTCAATGCCTCGATTTTCTCACTTGCGAGTAAGAGTACCTATCTCATAGGGACGTTGTGAGGATTAAGTGAGTTATTAATAGTGCCTAAATAGTATCATGAATACTTAATAAAATGTGGTTATTATTAATCCGTGCCTCATTATATTACTTTTTATGGTATTGAGATTTTGATAACCGAGAAACAGAGTGATTAAAGAAAAAGTGAAGCTCAACATCTAGAGGTCTGGCTGAACCAAACGCTCCGTCTTCCTGTGGATGGAAAACCAGGTTCTATTGGATTGTATTCGGACTGGGTTCTATGGAAAGTAGCCTCACAGGGTGATCTGATCATCCATTCCTAACTGGGCAGGTCATGGTGGTTAGTCAGTCACACCCCAGGCATATAAGCATTATTATTTATTTATTTATCCTCACCCAAGGATATTTTCCATTGATTTTTAGAGAGAGTGGAAGAGAGAGGGAAAGACAGAGAGAAATATCGATGTGAGAGAAACACATCGATTGGTTGCCTCCTGCACGAGCCCTAATCAGGGCCTAGGCCAGGGAGGAGCCTGCAACTGAAGTACTTGACCTTGACCGGAATTGAACTCAAGACCCTCGGTCCACACGCCCATGATGTATCCACTGAGCCCAAAAGGCTAGGGCCAGGCATATTATTTTTTACTAAAAGGTTTATCTTTGGCTCAAGCAAACCCTTGTTTGTTGTTTCTGTGCACCTAGGTTAATACCCCTTTGAGATGCTTCTCTTCAGATCCCCCCTTTTAAGACTTGAACCACCCTTTCAGACCCCTCCTTCTGAGATATAACCACTCCTCAGAGAGCAAATAATCTTAGCTCTCCTATAATCCAACCTCTGCCTTGCTTTCTCCCATCTTCCTGTAATCTTCCTTCTGTCCTCTTCTTAATTTCAAATACATAAAAGAAACTGCAACACTGTTTTTCTCTGGAGCATTTGAGATTTTGCTCCCTAGCATATGTCATCTATTTGGCTCAAATAAAGTCAATGAATTTTGTTTGTTTCTTATGTCAACATGCTTTAGCCATTCCCAGGAAGGGATATTTCTGTAATAGCTGGAGAAAGCCAGGGAGTGGGGTTTTCTGGGGTGTATGAGAATGAGTGGGGCCTTCCTTGGGATTTTTGCTGTTTTTCTTTTCCACATATGGGGATTTCCTGTGAGTCAGGCATTATGTTGAGGAAATACAGTTGCAAACTCTGTGACCCCTTTGGTACCTTTTCACGATAATCTTTGGGGTCACATTGTATAGTTTGAGAAATACTGGTTTAAGCTATATTTTTTTCCTGCTAGTTGATGAGTGTGTCATATAAGACAAAATCAAAGGCCATCTTGAAGTTGAGATGTATTGCGTTTATTGCTTTTCTGCTGTCTACAATGTGCCTTGCTCTGTCAGCAAAGGCTATTAGATTGGTCTTTGATATCTTCTAACTTATGTTATTACTCTGCAATCTTAGTGTTTACAAATTGATTTTCTAATGATAGCTTCAATATTTTTTTTCATATACTGAAGTTAACATGTATTGGTCTATAATTTCTAGCATTTAAAAAATTTAAACAAAGCTTTACAGAGATATCTCATATCCTTTACCCATCTCTCCCATAACCTATAAATTCTCAGGGTAACTCAGCCAATGCATTATTGCAGCAGGGTGATTGTCATCAGCACTGCTGAGATAAGCGCATATAAGTATTCTAGGTGATTAGACTTTGCTGCTCCTGCTTAATCTTGCTATCCTTCCTTTTTATCTCTATCTCGGTCTACTCACTCTTTTTCTCCTCACCTCCCACTTTCCCTCTTCTTTCCTTTGCTACACAAGTAGAAGAAAAGTCCATGTAAAAAATTACTTGCTATAAATTTTCTTTAAATTTTTATCCCTTCCATAATAAAACATTTTCTAAGCTTCTCTCATTCCAACTCTACTAAGCAATGCTGTTTCACTGAGCACTTCAAGATCAAATTAATAATCCTGGGAAGACCTAGGATCAAGCTAGAGCTGAGACTGCCTTGGACCTGTAGCAAGAAAAATATCTATTATCTGTCTATCATCTATCATCTATCTATCTATCTATCTATCTATCTATCTATCTATCTATCTATCATCTATCTATGTGACACACATCCAAATCCATAGAGAAGTTTTATAAAAGTTTATCTGAACCAAACGGACAACATATGCCAGGGATCAAGTCTGGAGAATAACAGTTTTGCAGCTTGTTTTATGCATTTGAAATTAAGGAAGGAATGTACATAAATGGAGGTAGGAGAAAACAAGGTGAGAATTGGATTGCAGGATAGTTAACAAGCTTCTGAGCTCACTTGATGGTTAATACCCTCTTTGAGGGGTATTACTTCTGGCATTTCAAAGTTGTGCTAACCTGGATGCACAAGAAAAATGGATAGGACTGATCTAAAACCTTTCATTAAAGAAGTTATAGGCCTGGGGCATGACTAGCCACCATGACCTGCCCACTTAAGAATATGATCAGATCACTCTGTTACTTTCCATAAAATTTTATTTATTTTTTTCTTTTTGGTCTACATATCCCAGAACACACACACACACACACACACACACACACAATTGAAAAAAATTTACAAATAAAATGTAATGTTATTCCATGTAATAAAGGCTTTTTGTATCCTATTCTGTATCAACATAAAAATGTTAACCATGATCTACTGAATTCATTTAATAAGCTACCAATGAATTGTGATTTGCAGTTTGAAGAACCCTGCTCTGGAGTTGAGAACCAGTGTCCTCAATTCAAAGAAACACAGGACAGTAAGAAAGAGGTCTTTCTCTTCTCATGTAGAGTTGTGCATGTGTGTGCATATGTGTGTGTGCTTGAGCACATGTGTCACATAGTAATACACTGCTTATTAATTTTAAGAAGAAAACTGCGTTTTTTTTTCAAAAATTATTATAACAGTCTATATAATCGGATGCTTCACCAAGAAATACAATTATCATAAGAAAGTTCTTTTCATGTATTTACAGCCATTGCTAATGTTTCCTCTTGCTTAGGGAGCACAGAAAAAAAGTCTATTCCTTATATTCATTTTTATGGTAATAATTAAAGATATTAGAAGGGGTCCCCCTTTGCAAAGCTTGGTTTTAAAGTCTAGAATTTGAATTTTGCTATTAACGGGGCAAAGAAACAAATTTAATCCTGTTTGAAGAATCTCTAATATTTATTCCTCTCTTCACTTAAAAAATAAGCTGAATTTGACTCTAAGATAAGTGACTTTTATATTTGTATCACTTGTAAATTGCATATTTGTGCATATATAAATGTGCACCACATCTGTGCTTTTTTATATTGTTCTCATTATGAAGAATAGTAGAAACAAAGTGGAGAACTTCCATAATTAAAATGGAAAGAAGGCATCAGAATTGAACATGATAGTAGCAAAGAGGATTTTGAGTAGAATGAGAGAGGAGGCAGGATTTTGGTCAAAAGGCAAATAAGAACAAAAGATTCAACCCACCAGCCCTGGCAAGTAAAGAATTTGAAATCACATACAGGATTCATTAGGTTGAGCAGAAGCAGCAAAATCCCAGGAGTTTGGAAAAGATGAAGACATTTGAGTTAGAAAATGAAAGTGATTTCAGCTGAAGAAGTCCAAGTGTCTAGGCTGGGACTAGGATATTTAGAGAAACATAACCTTGGAGACTGAGTTTGGGAGGAACTGAGCCATCGTTAGGATGAAAGAGAAGCACAATGCCAAATAAGAAGAGTCATGTCTTGTGCTACTGGGAGGAGTAGATGGAGGAATGTGGCTACTCAACTAGTTGGCTTCCTCTCACTCAGGGCTGTGGCAAATGAGATACCTCTGTAATCTGCAAAATATAGAAAGTGGGACGTTGCATAGATTCTGGCTTTTTTTTTCAACAAATAGTTTACAAGGGGAACATATACAGTGAAAGAGATATATAAGATAGATCAATCAAGAGTAATGCATGGACCGTGCCTGCATCCTAGTCTGAACAAATTGACTCCATACAAACTGTATGGGGCCATCAGGGAAATCAGATTTTCCCCAAATTTTTTATATTAAGAAATTACCATTCATTTCTGAGGTGTGATAGAGAGATGACATTACATGTTTTTTTTTTTTAAAGAATCCTTATGTTTTAGAAATATATGTCCAAGTAAGAAAGTATTACTGGCAGGTTCAGGTACATGTTAAATATTTCTAGGCCCAGAAAAACATTAGTGTTTGCTGAGAACTTGGTCTCGAAGCAGGCAGTCCATGGAAGTTGTGGTTCTGTGGTTATGAAGAGAACCATACTGTTCTATGTGTGACATTATAATATTTCAGAGGTCTTTATTAATATTTATTTTAAACGTATTAATTATAATTTATCTAAGTGTGCTTAGGAAATAACTTCTTAATACAAGGATCTGACTGATAGATCTTTGTTCCTTTTCTTTCTAGGCATGCTCCATGCCCCTACCCCCACTCCCCACTACACCATCTTCTCTATATGTTCAAAGGCTGTGTTTGCTTCCAGCTCAAATGCCATCTGTTCAAGAAAGCTCAACAGTTCCCTTAAATGGATGAAACTTTGTCTTTACCCCTCTTTTTAAAAATAATATTGACTTGAGAGAGAGAGAGAGAGAGAGAGAGAGAGACATTGGGTTGCTGTTCTACTTATTTATGCATTCATTGGTTGATTCTTATATGTGCCCTGACCAGGGATTGAACCTGCAACCTTAGAATATCAGGACAACACTCTTACTAACTGAGCTCCCTGGTCAGTGCTACCTCTTTTGTGGTACTTACTTTTCCTGTAAGATATTGTAAGTGTGTATGTTTACAAGCTCTACTTAAGCAGAAGCTTTTTGAAGACAGGGCCCATTCCAAACAGCTACGTCTTTGTATCCACTAGCACACCAGCATCCGGTGCGTTACTAGGCTCCAGGAGGCCCTTAGTAAATAAGAGTCTGTCAAATGAACTAATCAATAATATCACGAGGGCCAACACTTCCAAAGAAAGGCAAAAGCAACACAACAGCATCATTTTGGACGTCTGTAAAGTAGTCTTCATAGATGAAGATATTCTCCCAGACTTAATTAACAATAAAAACTTCATCAACTCATAACAGCAACTAGTTTTAGTTGCAGCCTTTTCACAGAACATTCTTTCCTTTCAATAGCAGATCAATGGCCGCATTTTGCAGAACGGTTTTCTCATAAGCTGTCAAAATCCAAACAGCTCTTTTGTACGTAAAGCAAGATAAACTGGAGTTGGAATGGGCTGTCCTGAAAGTTAAACTACTTCTCTAAATGCGGAATGCATGTTTACTGCTCCATGAGCCTGTTGGCAGTTTCCCTAAAATGACCAACATTAGAACCGCGCAAACATTTTGAAGATTGCACCACAGCCATTCTTGTCTTTTCTCTTCTGTAATGATTACTGTAATGTGTTCATTATGGGAAAGCACGCCCTAACAATGCCTCACTGAATTTTAAGGGAGCTGTGGTCGAAAGAAATGCTGTGCATCCAACAACCATTAAGAAATCAAGATGTATAGACCAAAACTTATTTTCAGAGAAGTTAAGTTGCAAAAAGTCTTGGGGGGGGGGAGAACGGGGGGGGGCAGTGTCTATTGTTTTGTCTAATTTATATCTTGCTGCTAAATATTTTAGTGACTGGGGGAAAACAGCTGTAAAGAATTAAACAATTTTTTTATTCTTACTTTAAAATAATATAGAATAACAAAATCGGCACACTTTAAGTTAAGGGATATTTGCTAAAGTTTCTTTTTAATGTAGACATGTAATCACTGCAACTTAATTAGAGAGAAAAAGAAAAGGATACAGTTTTTGATCCTATATGTGATAATGAAATAAGTAAGCATCAAGCACTGAACATTTTATTTACTTTCACAGTTGTCCTGATAGGTAGATAGATGTGGCAGAAATCAGCAATTATCTCCTCAAACTCTTTACTTTGAGATAGATTTAGGGTGAGAAAAGCAAGGCAACAAGGGATGCAAAATGTAAGGAGGTGTGCTCACTCTCAGGACCTTGCACTTGCCTGACCTTGAGAATATGTGGCTTCTTTAGGTACATCTCTTGCTTCACCCTGGTTCTAGCACTTTCTTTGCTGGGCATTTAGACTACATTTCCCAGCCTCCCATATTAGGAGTTATCTTGTGACCAAACTTTGTCCCATAAAGTATAGATTAAAGTAGCATTTGCCCCTTCCAGTATCCATCTACAAAGTCCTCTAAAGTTGCATCCTCCATGCTCTTTCTCCATAGTCCAGCTGAATAGAGAGGACTTTCAGGATGTTGGTGAGGGGAGGCAGAGCTGCAATTTGGGAGAAACCGAGGTCACTGAGTTAGAGAAGAAATGTCAAGATAGCTGCCCAACCAGGGACATACATATTAGATCCTTCAGTGAGTGAAAAATAAACTTTTATTATCCTAAAACAAAATTTGGGAGTTATTTGTCAAGTAGTTAGCCTACTCAGATGGATAGCAGCTATAATTCCTATTTTTCTGGAGGAAACGGAGGCTCAGAGAGCTTAAGTTAGCTGCACAGGGTCGCATAGCTGTGAGGACAGATCTAAAATTAGAACTTTTAATCTATCTGACTCCAAAGTTCATGCATGTGTTTAACCTGCTTACAGTATGTTCTAGAAATCACTGGAAATGACTACTCAGAATATACTCAGTGAAGTCAGCAAATCTTTCAAAATATGTATCCAATATGTGATGTGATAGTTTCTCTGACTTCTTAAAGCGTAGAGGTTTTATTTTAGGAACTAAACTGACATTGTCTTTTACAGGAAGTAATTTTTGATAAGTAAATTTACATCAAAATGCAGCCCTGTTTGGATGTGAGCGGTTCCAGGAGTCTGTTCCCCCTATCCCCACCTCTCTACACCCACCCACACATTACAGCCTCTACAGACCATTGTGGCTCCCAGGTCCTGCAAAATTCCAGAAGCTTCCTGGATCTGGTTTCCATTAGGTTCAGCCCACAGATTGTGGTACTTAAAATTTGATGTAATAGTAAAGTGTCATAGTGAAGAAATATTTCCTCTTCTTTATTGATCCCCAAATTTTATTGGGAGAAACTCATACTCAAACAATGAAGCCATCATTTCCTATTATCCTTGCAAAAGAGAGCTCATTTAGAAATCTATATTTTGCAATAAAAGCAGAAATATGGGGTCTATTTGGGCGTCTGTTTGCTTTTTTGTGTAAAGAGGCAAGCCAATTACAGGGAGAAACAAAGACAAGGGCAGGAGTCCAGCCCATATAGAAATCAGCTGTTGAGTCAATCTATAGCACATTAACACTCCAAACAATGAGGTCACTGAATTTTCTCTTTTCAAAGCAATTCAGCAAGGAGAAATGCGGGCTTAAAAATAAAATAAATTAGATATATTTATTAATTCTCCATTGTTTTAATAAAACATCTCAATGATCGTTTCCCTCACAATGTTTCCTAACTGGGAAATGTGCAAACATCAACATTTCTATATTGCTTCCTTTAAAATTTGATAAATAAAGACATAACACAAATATCTTCAATGTTGCCTTCCTTCATTTAAATAGTGAAGTAATGTGGCCTGATAGAAAATCACAGTATTAGCTTTTGGAAGAGTGGTTATTTTTCTGGTTCCTTTAAATACTAGTTAAGTAATAGAAAAATCAGGTATGTCTCTGAGATTCTATTTCCCATTTATAAATTAAACACATTAGTAATACCTAAATTACAAGTTATAATGATAAGGATATATTTATAATAAAATTGATTATGGAGAATGAAAATGGATCATGTATATGACACTGCTTAGTATAGGTACTCTTCCATTCATTTTTTTTTATTACTGTTTTCCAGATTATGTGATGCCACAGTAAAGTCAAGTCTATACTTAAATAGAGCTAATGTTTAATAATACGTCTTTTAAAAAGGTCACCTCCACCTGTTGGCTACTCTGCCATTCCTGGAGGGTGCCTTGTCTTCTTCTAGAGCAGCGGTTCTCAACCTGTGGGTCGCGACACCTTTGGGGGGCGAATGACCCTTTCACAGGGGTCGCCTAAGACCATCGGAAAACACATATATAATTACATATTGTTTTTGTGATTAATTACTATGCTTTCATTATGTGCAATTTGTAACAATGAAAATACATCCTGCATGTCAGATATTTACATTACGATTCATAACAGTAGCAAAATTACAGTTATGAAGTAGCAACGAAAATAATTTTATGGTTGGGGGTCACCACAACATGAGGAACTCTATTAAAGGGTCGCGGCATTAGTAAGGTTGAGAACCACTGTTCTAGAGCCTTCTAAAAAAAGACTGTAGACTATGTTCAGGCTGACCATGACCCACAGACCCTTCTGCAAGGCGCAAGCTTGGTAGCAACTGGGGTCAAAAGGAGGGGCTATGGGTCTCCTATTTGGTGACAGTGTGGTGAGGCACTCAATGGGGGGAAAGTTGCCCTCATTCCAGAGCCATACTACTCAGCCTCTCCCAGAGTCTAGAACCCTAGCGCCCCTGCAGGTTCCAGCTGGGTGCAGCCAGCTCTTCCCCATGCAGGAGGAAGCTCAGCAGGGCGTAGCCACCAGCACTAAGAAGGACAGATCAAAAGACTCTGTTTACATAACCAATGATAAATAATAATAATACAAAATTGTGCCCTGACTTGGAATCGAACTGTGATGCTCAACCACTGAGCCATGCCAAACCCAGGTTTTATTTAGACTTCTAGAAAGTATCCGTTTCCATATGTTTGTATCAATTTTAAATACTTTTATTCATCTTGACTGTAATTATTCAGAAAATACCATTTTAGGTCAGAGTATTATTTATTCCATGTATTTCTGTTGCTCCAGAGACTATAATATATAATTCACAGGTTTGGGGAACACTGTCAATTCCAATGCTCACCTGAAAAAAGTCTCCTCCCTGTTATCCTGAAAATAAATTCTCTCTTTAAAGGGCTGTGCTGGAAGAACTTCATTCTATGGCATGGCACCTCTCTTTCTCTCATAGAAATAAGAAACATTTTATAGGCAGTCTCTATTTATTTTTGGTCACAATTACCACAAGCGTTTGTGGCTCCAGCAGCTACTGCTCCAGATCAACAGGTCTCAGTTGCTGTATCTTTTCAGACATACCCGTCTCTCTAGATGTCAAGGTGGCAGTTCATCCAGCAACCTCTGTTCTCTGAAGTATCAAAGAACAGTTCTTGAGTTTCTGCTTGTCCAGTTTTTCCTTGCAAAGATGGAGGTGATGACTTTCATGAGTTTTACATGTTGGAGCTGAAGCCACAAGTCAATCTAGGCTTTTTGAAGGGCAAGAAAATTGTATCTGGGATTGAAAGTTAACTTCTCCACATTATATTATCTGCTAATCCAATTATATTGTAGGGTCATTAAATACGTATGTCAGTTCTCTGGGATCATGATGATAACATTTAAAACTCTTGCTTACTTTCAATAAATTAAATCACAATAGGACTTGAAAAAATAAACAATTGGTCTCCCAACAGTTTTACCATAATTGTGCTAGTTATGATATCTACTTGGCCAAAACTTGATATGGTCACCTATTATGGGTGGCTATCTCCAGAAAGAAGTGGATATTCTGATTTAAGGAATAAGAATTTGGAAAGTTAAAGAACCAAAGCACTAAGATTGGAGAGACAGTTGAAAGAATATACCAGCAGAAGCTATTCTGTAGAGGAGCCACTGTAGAGGGTGTTACAAGTGAGTCAAATATATAAGAAAGCAGATTAGAAAGGTAGGCAGATACATTGAGGCAAGAGCAAAGGGTACTGTAGTGAGAAAAGGCAGCACAAACACGGAGTACAGCAGACTGAGGGAGTACAAAATCCATTATCAGCAGACACTAGGGAGTCGTGCTCTCCTGGCTGCTAGGATTCCAGAGCGACCTGTGGGTTTTAGAAAGATACTCCACTACTATCCACAACAACAACTCTTTTATCAGTGAAACTTAATTCTATTGTGGTTTCAACTGCTGATTTTCCTGGGGTTTTTGTTTTTAGATTTAGTTTTTGTTTTGTTTTCATATTTCTTTGGTAAGATCTACCTGGCTAATGGTCTTAATTCTTTATTTCAAAATGTATCCAGGCAACTCTGATCCATAAACTAAAACACCATAAACTAAAAGAAAATAATTGTGATCTTAGAGTTTATCCAGGGGAGGCAAAGTCAGCCAAAATGTATTTTAAGTAATACAAAATTTTCTACAGTGTGTATCTAGAACCACTTTCAGCATATCTTCTGTCTTCCATAGTAGTGGCTTCTTCCTGGACTCATACATCATCTAGCATCCATGATGTTTACTAATAAGATAAAACAAAATGGTAGTGCATCCATGGATACTAATGGGTTAATGTGTCAGTCTTTCTTATGTAACATATTTTCTTTTTAAAGTGTGGAGTAAGAGAAATACTTTTTGTTATAATTACAATTAATGTGATTCTATTTTTGCCCACATGCTGCTTTATACCTCATTTTGGTGGCCTTGAAAAAGATGTTACATTTATCCCACACTGATCTACAACTGGATGCTTCAGCTGCAAGGGTTCAGTAATTGTTGATTAAATACATTTAAATCAGATAAATATTTTGATATAAACAAGTCCCTATAGTGTGTTCATTTGTTTCACAATGCCAATTAACAATGCCTTTAATATTCACTTCTTCATGCTTCTCTAGATTTCTTCTTAGAGCAACTTGAATGCAGCTACTTTTTGTAAGATTCCACAGTTGCATTTTTTTTTTAAAAATGTGATTTTATTGATTTTAGAGAGAGATGAAGGGAGGGAGGGAGAAGGGAGGGAGAGAGAATGAGAGAGAGAGAGAGAGAGAGAGAGAGAGAGAGACTGATATGAGAAACATAGATCAGTTGCCTCATTGGGGATTGACCCGCAACCTGGGTGAGTGCCCTGACTGGGAATTGAACCTGTGGCCTTTCCGTGCATGGCACAACACTAAACCAACTGAGCCAAGCTGGCCAGGGACACTATTGCATTTTTCTATATCAGTATATTACAATTCATTCTTATACAAGATAATAAACCACATACTTCAAATATTTTCCCTACCTATCTCTTTCTCCCCTGATTTGTCTATCTCCTTGAGATTATCCAGTTCAAGGATGTAAACTGATTGAAAGAATAAGTAGAAATTCAACAATTTTTCCAAAATTCTTAAATAAGATTCAACCTTGAATTTAGAATATTTAACTTCCACTTAATTTTTGGAAGCTACACTGAATTTTTGAAAAAGAAAAAAAAAAGGTAAGAATTACTTGCTTCTTTTCTTCCTTTTACAGAAGAGGATTTTAAGCTATGTTTGAAAAAGCCTTGGGAATTCTGCAGAATACCTCACATGCCACCTCATGTAATAGGGAGAAGACCAGCAGGCAGTGCCAAGACAGAGGTCTCTTGAAGAGCCCCATTACTTACAACAAAATGTCTAAAATAGAATATAGACAGTAGATACCCATATACTTCCAGTCCTAAATATACCACACAAGCATTGAACAGCTACTACTATTAGAAAACCAATATATCTAAATAAATATTAGTATGATCTTATAATTTGAAAATTAAGAATAGCCCTAACCAGTTTGGCTTAATGGATAGAGTATCAGCCTGCAGACTGAAGATTTCTGGGTTCAATTCTGGTCAAGGGCACATGCTTAGATTGTGGGTTTGATCCCCAATGTGGGAGAGGGGGCGCATGCAGGAGGCAGCCAATCAATGATTCTCTCTCATTATTGCTGTTTCTCTCTCTCCCTCTCCCTTTCTCTCTGAAATCAATAAACATATATTTTTTAAAAAGAATGAATGACACTCCTTGTGTTTAATTAGTTTTATTGCTCTACCCTAACAATGAAGTACATTTATCTTCCATAGAATTTAGGATCATCGTCCTATGAAAAGTGATTTCATAAGATGGTTTGACCTCCACTCAGGGAGTTTATCAAATTTGCACAGTGCCAGACCATTAAGTCATTTTTGTTTCCTCCCTCAGTACCTGCCCTCCAAAATGCATACTCTGCAGGTTAATCCACAGGACATAGTGAAAATGCCCAAATGTTCTCTAGAGTAATCCAACCCTGCATACTGATCAATCAGAGAATACAATGTCTTGCATACTGATCAACTTTTGAAAAGTAAGGATCACTAGCAGTGAAATGGAGAATGAAAGCAATAATCTATTGAAATTAGGACCTACACATGATTTACCTCAAGTATCGAGATGATTGCATAGAAGTAAGAATTATTACATTTTTTTTTGTTTTGTTTTAATTTTCTTTGGATTTGTTTTGTTTTCTTTGGTTTTGCTCTAATTTTCTTTGGCTCTTTTTCTTTTGCTACCATAGACCTTGGGAAGGTCACATTAGTTCTATAAACCTGTAAAGGAGTAATTTGAAACACCATAAATAACAAAATATATGGGCACATGTTTATTCAGGGTCCTTAAAATAAATATATAAATTAATCACATATTTATATGCTCTCAGGCTATAGGTGATTATCACTGTGCAAAATATTAGACCATGGATGCAATTTATATCACATTTATTCTAGCATGCTACGATTTATAATTCTATAAAGGATCATCTATTGCAAAAAACCTTTAGAGAAGTATGTGGTGAGAGCCAAAATGAAAGAAAAATCTGCTTTTTAAGTAATATATAACTGCATCCTAAGTGCAAACCATTTGATTCACATGTAGCAGCTTTAAAATGTAGCATACAGATTATAAGCTATTGGTAGGTATACCATTCTGAAAATAGGGATAAATACGTGATGGAATATTAAAATTTTGATAAACTATAATTGGTATCAAAAGTCAGTAGTTATAAAATAATATTTATTGCTTACTTAGCCTAGTCTCTGTAACTCGGTCTTTGCAAACATTTAAAGGGACACACACACACACACACAAAGCTGGGACTAATACTAAATTTCTTTTTCTTTTATGTTTTCTACTATATTTCTAGCTTGTGTTCTAGTTAGAAACTCCCAGAAATCAAAAACCATCAGCTCTCTTGAGCAGCTTAACTCCCAGCTGGGTGTGTTGTGTGTAATAGCTTCAGTTATTTCTTTTCATGTGTCTTTTCTCTAGGTTGACTGCATTGTTTAGAATGATATTTCCTTTGTTGTCAGCTCTGTGTCCAGTGTTTTGTTAACCAACCTGATTTATAAACTCACATTTTCCTTATTATAATCATTACTAAATTTTTGCCCTCACGCTAATATAAACTCAAACATATCTTTTTAAATATATTTTATTGATTTTCTACAGAGAGTAAGGGAGAGGGATAGAGAGTTAGAAACATCGATGAGAGAGAAACATTGATCAGCTGCCTCCTGCACACTCCCTACTGGGTATGTGCCCGCAACCAAGGTACATGCCCTTGACCGGAATCGAACCCGGGGGCCC
>NW_006283544.1:2799161-2802796 GCF_000327345.1 Myotis davidii
TGCATGCCTCAGGCCGACACTCTATCCACTGAGCCAAACCAGTCATGGCAAACATATTTTTAAAAAATATATTTTATTGGTTTTTTTTAGAGAGGAAGGGAGAGGGATATAGCCAGAAACATCGATGAGAGAGAAACATCGATCAGCTGCCTCCTGCACACTCCCTACTGGGGATGTGCCCACAACCAAGGTACATGTCCTTGACCAGAATCGAACCTGGGACCTTTCAGTCCATAGGCCAACGCTCTATCCACTGAGCCAAATCAGTTAGGGCAACTCAAAGATATTTTAAATAACCATTCAATATTTTACATTGTATGTTTATTTAACAAAGTGTTGATCATTGTAAACACATTAAACTTTGAGATGAACAATCAAATTTTGGCATCATTTTTGTTATGCTCTTTCATAACAGAATATAGAAGACATTAAAAGTAATAATAATTAAGGAATATTCATTTTAGTTCTCAGAGATTCTCAAATTTAAAGAAAGTTACAGATGATTGAAGGGTTAATTAATGAGTAAACAGAATTCGAATTTTTACTCCAGAGTAAAAGTGGCTAAGGAATGATTTAATAACTTGCAGAAAGTGTCAATCACCCAGTGCACTGATTCAAAATTTCAGCATAAGCTTAAACAAAAAGATACCACTTCTTCACATTTCTCCCCTTTTTCTGCCCTTCCAAGGACATTTTTCCTCCTTTGTATAGGCCATTTTAACCCAGATATACAGATATAGTTGCATCATAAAAGGAATTCATAAAGAGTACTGACTAACACAGACAGACAGTGCTCCATATGTTTATGGAACATCATACAAAATACTTACCCCTGAAAAAAAAAACAAAAAACAGTCTCTTCACAATATTCAAAGAACTTAAAATTGTAGTCAAAAGGGCCTGAATTTAAGGATTTATTTGTTTCCTGCCCTAGAATAACATTTATTGTTCAAAAGTTTATAATTCTTTAAAAATATCTCTGTCACTTAAAGAAAATTTTCCTAATTAATTCTCAAAATCAAAATGATTGAAACAGACTCATAGAAACAGAGAACAGAATGATGGTTGCCAGAGGGTCTTGAAGGTGGGTGAAAAAGATGAAGGAATTACAAATTGCTCCCCTAGGAATGTGGGCTCTACCAAATCCACACTTTCACTGCCTGGGGTGCATGCAGATCATGACTTCCCAGAGCAGCTCAACTTCATTTCTACTTGAGATACAGAAAAGAAGTAATGGTGGACTAGGTGATTTAGACTTAAAACAAAACGGACAATATATTTTTCAAAACTTATGCTTGAATAGATCTGGAAGGTTTAACAAAAGTGAAAAACTTCCAAGGGTAGACAGAACAGGAAGGTTATTTTGGAAGTTGGAGTTCTTGTGCCCTAGGTCCCTGAGCTTTTGACAACTCAAATCAAGAATAAGTATCACCTCACACCCATTAGGATAGCTATTATCAAAAATTAAAAAACAACATTGAGCCCACAGAGAAGGCAGTGGGAGGCACAGAGACAGCTCTTGACAAGCTGTGAGCAGCCCACTCCCATCCAAGGAGCAGCAGCAACACAAGCAGCCCGCCCCCGTCCAAGAAACAGCAGCCACACAAGCAGCCCGCCGACACCAGCTGGAGGGGCCACCACTGCCATTAGCAGCCATGCAGGCAGTGCCCACTTGAGGAGCCAGCCCCACTGGAGGAGCAGCCACCACCTGAGTAGCCAATGCCACCCAAGGAGCAGCCCCCCACATGACTCTACACCTAGATCTTTGATGAGAGCAAAATGGGGAGACAAAGAAACCCCAAAAGGAAAGAAAGGGAGGAATCATCAGAAAAGAAACTAAGTGAAATGGAGGCATGCAATATGTCAGAAAGAGAATTCAGAATAAGGGTCATAAACCAAATGGATGAGAAAATCAACTTATGTAAGAATTAAGATGAAATAAAGAATGGTATAGCTACAATAAAAAAAAAACACTATGGAAAGTTTCAATAGTAGACTAGGAAGAGCAGAGGACAAAATTAGCAATGAGAAGACAGGGCAGCAAAACACCCAAACTGAACTGCAATTGGGAAAAAAAAAATCAAAAGACAGGAGGAGAGCCTACGGGATCTTTGGGACAGCATAAAACAAAGCAAGATACAAATAACAGGGATTCCTAAATGACAAGTAGAGGAAAAAGGGTCAGAAAACCTATTTGAAGAAATAATGTCAGAAAACTTCCCTGATTTGGGGAAGGAAAAAGTCACACAAACCCCAAACAATATGAACCCGAAAAGACCCAAACCAAGACACATAATTACAATGGCAAATGTTAATGACAAAGAAGGAATCTTAAAAGCTGCAATAGAGAGACAGAAAGTTATATACAAGGGTATCACTTTGATAATCTCTCATTAGATTATCAAGTGATTTCTCAACAGAAACATTGGGACAGAAAAGAATGAAAAAAAGTATACAAAGTGATGCAAAACAAGAGACTGAATCCAAGAATTTTCTATCAAGCAAGGATATCATTCAAAATTGAAGGGGAAATAATGAGCTTCACAGACAAAAAAAGGCTAAGGGAGTTTATCACTACCAATCCAGCAATGCAAGAAATGTTAAAGGGACTGGTGTAAAAAGAAGAAATAGGGAGACAAGAAGGAATACAGGTACAACAAAATAAAAATAGCTCCCTAACCAGTTTGGCTCAGTGGATAGAGCATCGGTCTGTGGACTAAAGGGTCCCAGGTTCGATTCTGGTCAAGGGCATGTACCTTGGTTTCAGGAACATCCCCAGTAGGGAGTGAGGAGGAGGCAGGTGAATTGATGTTTCTCTTTCATCAATGTTTCTAAATCTGTATCCCTCTCCTTCTCCCTTTCTCTGGAAAAAGTGAATAAAATATATTTAAAAAAATAAAAATGGCTACAAACAAGTACCTATCAATAATAACTTTAAGCATAAACTGACTAAATGCTCCAATCAAAACACATTGAGTGGCTGAATAGGAAAACATGGCCCATATATATGCTGTCTATGAGAGACCCATCTCAGAACAAGGGATTTATATAGACTGATGGTAAAGAGATGGAAAAAGGTTTTTCAGGCAAATCAAAATGAAAAAAAGCTGGGGTAGAAATACTTATATCTGACAAAATATGCCTCAAAGTAAAGGCCATCACAAGAGATAAGGAAGTACACTTCATAAAATGAAAGGGATTGATACAACAAGAAGATATAGCTCTGATAAACATATATGTATCAATGCAGGAGCATCCAAATTTATAAAAAAAAATCCTGGAAGACATAAAGGGAGAGATTGAGAACAATGCAATCATAGTAGGGGAATGTAACACCCCATTAACATCACTGGATAAACACTCTAGAAAAAAAATCATCAAAGTAACAGCAATCCTAAATGACTCACTATATCAGATTAACTTAATTGACATCTTCAGAACATTTTACCCCAAAGCCATGGAATATACATTCTTTTCAAGTTCACATGGGACATTTTCAAAGATAGACCACATATTGGGGCACAGGAAAAGTCTCTCCAAATTCAAGAAGATTGAAATCATATCAAGCATCTTCTCAGTCCACAATGGCATAATATTAGAAATGAACTACAATAAAAACAAAAAAACCTTCTACC
>NW_006283544.1:2802887-2803767 GCF_000327345.1 Myotis davidii
AAAAAGAAAAGAAAAAGAAATAAATGACATATATACCAAAAAAAAAAAAAAGATTAATGAAACCAAGAGCTGGTTCTTTGAAAGGATTCACAAGATTAAAGAACCTCTAGCCAGTCTCACCAAGAAGTAAAGAGAGAGGACCCAAAAAAACAATCAGAAATGAAAGAGGCCAAATAACAACAAACCCCACAAAAATACAAAAGATTGTAAAAAAAAAATTACTATGAACATCTTTACTCCAACAAACTAAACAACCTAGAGGAAATATTTATAGACCAATACAACCTTCAAAAACTCAATCAGGATGAATCTAAAAATCTCAATAGACCAATAACTATGAAGGATATTGAGCAGTCATCAAAAAGCTTCCAGCAAGCAAAAGCTCAGGGCCAGATGGCTTTACAGGGAAGTTTTACCAAACATGCAAAGAAGAACTAGAACTTATCTTTCTCAGACTATTCCAAAAAATTCAAGAGGAAGGAATACTTCCAAGATCATTTTATGAAGTCAGCATTACCCTAATCCCAAAACCAGATAAAGACACTACAAAGAAAGACAATTACAGGCCAATAATCCTGATGAACATAGATCCCCAAATCCTCAACAAAATTCTAGCAAGTCAAATCCAGCATTACATTAGAAAGATCATACACCTTGACCAAGTAGGATTTATCCCAGGGATGCAAGGATGGTACAATATCTGCAGATAACTAAACGTGATACATCACATACACAAATTGAGAGATAAAAATCACATAGTCATGTCAATTGATGCAGAAAAAGCATTTGCCAAAATCCAACACCCTTTCTTGATAAAAATCCTCAGCAAAGTGGGAATAGAGGGATCATACCTCAACATGATAAAATTTTGCCTTATATG
>NW_006283544.1:2804429-2804949 GCF_000327345.1 Myotis davidii
TAAACAGATGGATGAACATACCATGTTCATGGATTGGTAGAATCAACATCTTTAAAATGTCCATACTACCCAAAGCAATCTATAGATTCAACGCACTCCCCATTGAAATACCAATGGCATATTTCACAGACCTAGAACAAACTCTCCAAAAATTCATATGGAATAAAAAAAGACCTCAAATAGCCACAGAAATCCTGAGAAGGAAGAACAAAGATAAAAATCTTAGAGGAATCCACAGACACCAAAATCTCAGACATATGCTGAAGCAATATCTTCACCTATACAGCTCCTAGGGCAATGGAAACTAAGGAGAAAAATAAACAAATGGGACTATATCAAAATAAAAAGCTTCTGCACAGCAAAAGAAACCATCAACAAAACAACAAGAAAGACCACTCCATGGGAGATGCACATTTGCCAATGTTATCTATATAATAAAGAGCTAATATGCAAATGGTTGTGACACCCTCACACATAACAAATGATCAGCAGGAGGCTGTGTGCATAGCAGGAGTGGCTG
>NW_006283544.1:2805133-2846505 GCF_000327345.1 Myotis davidii
CCCTCTTTGGGGCAATGGATTGTGGGGCTCCCACACTGCGACAGGGCACAAGCCAGGCTGGGGGACACCTCCCCCCCCCCACCCCACAGAGTGAAAAAATTTTGTGCACTGGGCCTCTAGTCTCCAATAGGGTTTAATCTCCAACATTTATTGGGAATTTATACAACTTAACAAAAGGAAGATAAACAATCCAATCAAAAAATGGTCAAAGGACCAAAATAGACACTTTTTGAAAGAGAACATACAGAAGGCCAGGAGACATATGAAAACATGCTCAAAGTCACTAATCATCTAAGAGATGCAAATCAAAATATCAGTGAGGTACCATCTCACACCTGCCAGAATGGCTATCATATCTTCACCTATACAGCTCCTAGGGCAATGGAAACTAAGGAGAAAAATAAACAAATGGGACTATATCAAAATAAAAAGCTTCTGCACAGCAAAAGAAACCATCAACAAAACAACAAGAAAGACCACTCCATGGGAGATGCACATTTGCCAATGTTATCTATATAATAAAGAGCTAATATGCAAATGGTTGTGACACCCTCACACATAACAAATGATCAGCAGGAGGCTGTGTGCATAGCAGGAGTGGATGGAGGGAACTTGTAGCGTTGGGACTTATGTGAGGTTCACATCCCTGCCTCCATCACTAGGCCTGGGGACATGATGTTCATGTCCCCACCCCAGGTGCTGGCCCCAGGGAGGTGAGGCTCAGGGCACCGTTCCCGGGGATGTGAGGCTTGTGGAGGCCTACCTCTTTGGGGCCTCAATTTTCTCATTGGAAATAAGATAATATCTCACCCATTAGTTTCGTCTAAGATGAAGTAAAACAGTCCATTTAAAGTTATGAAAACCAAGTCATCAATGAAAATAAAGCACGCAGTCTTCTCGCTGAAAAATAGCAAAAGGCTAGAAAGGTAGACTAGAAAAAGATCAGCAAAATTCTCACATGGCATACTCATCATGTCATTCTGAGAAATTTCATAATGGACCTAAATAGAAACTTTCAAAAGACAGCATTCAGAAGGCTAGGAGACATATGAAAACATGCTCAAAGTCACTAATCATCTGAGAGATGCAAATCAAAATGATGATGAGGTGCCACCTCACACCTGTCAGAACAGCTATTATCAATAAATCAACAAACGACAAGTGCTGGTGAGGATGCAGAGAAAAAGGAACCCTCATGCACTGCTGGTGGGAATGTAGACTGGTGCAGCCACTGTGAAGAACAGTATGGAGTTTCCTCAGAAATCTAAAAATGGAACTCCCATTTAACCCAGTAATCCCACTTCTAGGAATATATCCTAAGAAACTAGAAACACCAATCAGAAAGAACATATGCACCCTTATGTACATAGCAGAGCAATTTATAATAGCTAAGATTTGTAAACAGCCTAGGTGCCCATCAGCAGATGAGTGAATTAAAAAACAGTGGTACAACTTCACAATGGAATTCCATGCTGCTGTAAAAAGAAAGGAACGCCTACCATTCGCAGCAGCATGGACCTGGAGAGCATTATGCTAAGTGAAATAAGCCAGTCAGAGAAAGATAAATATCACATGATCTCACTCATTTGTGAAATATAATGAACAACATAAACTGATGAACAAAAACAGATCCAGAGACAGAGAAGCATCGATCAGACTGTCAAACCTCAGATGGAAGGTAGGGGAGGGTGGGGACAAGAGGGAGAGATCAACCAAAGGACTCATATGCATGCATATACTAGTACGCATAACCAATGGACACAGACAGTAGGGGGGAGAATGTACGAACTGGAGCATGGGGGGACACATATGTAATACCTTAATCAATAAAGAATAAAAAATAAATTAATTAATTACAAAATGATTGAGAATCTAGAAGGACTGAGGAGGTGATTTATAAGTCAAGGGCTGATTTTATATCAAGGCTTAATTAATATAAGGAGGAAGCTGAGAGATCATTAGATTTGGAAATTCTTTTTACTTGCTAATTTGCTAATGGGCTTTGGATAACTAGAAGATATGACTTACTGGCAATGCCTTTTTAAAAAACAAAATTGCATTAAAACAAAATCAGCCCTGGCCAGTGTGGCTCAGTTGGTTGGGCATTGTCCTCTGTAGTTTGATTCTCTAACAGGGCACAAGCCCAGGTTGCAGGCTAGATCCCCAATAGGGGGCATACAGGTGGCTACTGATCAATGTTTTGCTCTCACATCAACATTTCTCTCTTTCCCCTTCTCCCTTCCTCTCTATCTAAAAATCAATAGACATATATATTTTTTAAAATCAAATATAAGAATAAAAATTACCAGTAGAGTCTCTTTCAAGAATCTGAAGTCTTTGGAAGACAAAATGATTTTGAGTGGGACTGATTCCTTTTGCTAAGTGAAGGGGTGAAGGGCAAGCCTCATTGAAGAAATACAGAGACAGATCAGAAGGAAACTGCAGCCACATTCTCTTTAGCAACAGAAAATTGCTCAAGTCTGAAATCAGGTTATAAAGGGGGAGAGGTAGAAGGAAAAAAATTAATTTCCTCTTTCTTGTGCTTCTAATAACACTTATTAAGTTCATTTTGTCAAATACCAGACAAATATATTTATTTGTCAAATACCTTTAAATATATTATTTAACTTAAGCAGAAATTCGATCATTGAAGATTTTTATTTTCATTTTCATATAAGGCCATTGCGACTTAGGTAGATTGGCCGCCTCCTTGAGGCCATACAGCAGGTAGTGTCAGCCAGAATCAGAGCACAGGCCTATTGACCTGAGGCCCATTTTATTCCATTCCGTTGTATTCCTAGACTCCAGAGTCACTCCTACTGCTTTGGTTGCAAGCAATAGGAATCAACTCTGGTTAATGTGAGCAAAAAGAAAAGTTGGGGAAAGGATATAGGGGAAATCACAGAATCAAAAGGGAGTGTAAATGGAAAAAGCTAAAAGCCTCGGTATGGGGAATCCTAGAAGACACTGTATCACACCTGCTTGAGAGAGCATAATCATTTTCAAAGTTCCTCTGGTAGGGTCCAACTCATCTAGGTTTGGTTACCACCTTAGTAAGAAGGAAAGCTGCAGATGGACACTAATAAAGCTTCACTGTAATGTGAAGGAGAAATAATTGCTCAAAAGAAAATTATAAAAATTTTTATCATCCTCCAAATATTGAAGTTAGTTGGTTGCTAGTTTACTAAAAACAAACAAAAATAAATTAACAAAATCTCATGGTAGCCCAGATAAATTGTTTCTATTGTGCAAAGTTTTAAAATATTTTATGCACTCTAAAACCACAGGTCTCAATTTTCTCATTGGAAATAAGATAATATCTCACCCATTAGTTTCGTCTAAGATGAAGTAAAACAGTCCATTTAAAGTTATGAAAACCAAGTCATCAATGAAAATAAAGCACGCAGTCTTCTCGCTGAAAAATAGCAAAAGGCTAGAAAGGTAGACTAGAAAAAGATCAGCAAAATTCTCACATGGCATACTCATCATGTCATTCTGAGAAATTTCAACCCTGCCTTTTTATCTCTACCTTCCCCCGATATCCAGGTTCCTTGTACATAAATTTTTCCCCAAACCCCAGTTCACCAATGACAAAACCCAGCCTTTCCTTGAAGTAAACACAATATAAAAAACAATAATAATAACAAACAGATATTCAAACACATGTCCTTGTGAGAGCATATAAGTTGAAAAAAGTTGGATTGGGTTTAAGGGATCAGGGGAGAAGTTCAGAATATTAATTTTGTAGTCTCATGTTACGAATCGCAGTAAACACCTGATATGCAGGATCTATTTTCATTGTTACAAATTGAACATAATTAAAGCATAGTGATTAATCACAAAAACAATATGTAATTATATATGTGTTTTCCGATGGTCTTAGGCGACCCCTGTGAAAGGGTAGTTTGACCCCCAAAGGTGTCGCGACCCACAGATTGAGAACCGCTGGTCCAAGTATTGTTTTAAAATTTTAGAAAAAATTAACAAATTTAATTGCTTCTATCTCTACTATTATTAATTACAAATGTCTTTTTGCATCAATGTTATGGCCAGATGAAAACTATACCTAATTAAAATATATACTATGTAAGGCAAATAATTCCAAATATCATAATAGCATTCTTTTACATTTTTGGTGTTCTATATACAGAAATACACACACACACACACAAACACACACACACATCTAATTTTTAATGGTCCTTTTTTTTACTAAGGACAGACCTACATTGGCATATCATAATCACCCAAAGTACCTTAGTATTCACTCTTGGTGTTTAAATTCTATGGGTTTGGATAAATGTGTGATGACATATATTCTTCACTGTAGAATCATACAGAGTATTTCCACCGCCCTAAAAGTCCTCTGTCCTCTATCTACTCATCCCTTCTCCCAGCCCCTGGCCACCACTGCTCTTTAACTGTCTTCACAGTTTTGCCTTTTTCAGAATGTCATATACTTGGAATCATGAAGTATGTAATCTTTTCAGATTGGTGTCTTTCACACAGTAATATGCATTTAAAGCTCTCCCATGGCTTCCTATGGCTCAATAGCTTATTTCTTTTTAGCACTGAATCATATTCCATTGTCTGGATGCACCAGAGTTTACTTATCCCATTACCTAGCGAAGGACATCATGGTCCCTTCCAAGTTTGGCAATTATAAATAAACTAGAAGTCCGGTGCATGAAATTTATACATGGGGGATCCCCTCAGCCCAGCCTGCACCCTCTCCAATCTGGGACCCTTTGGGGGATGTCCTACTGACAGTTTAGGCCTGATCCCCAGCAGTCGGACATCCCTCTCACAATCCTGGACCACTGACTCTTAATTGCTCACCTGCCTGCCTGCCTGATCTCCCCTAACTGCCCCCACTGTCAGCCTGGTCGCCCCTAACTGCCCCCCATGGCAGCCTGGTTGCCTCTTATTGACCCCACTGCAGGCCTGGTTGCCCCTAATGCCCCCACCCCCCGGCCTGGTCACCCCACGCAGCCTGCTTGTTCAGTCATTTGGTCATCCCTCACTAAGCCCCTGCCGGTCTGGTCATAGGCAGCCATCTTGTGAGGGCGTGAAGGTTAATTTGCCTATTAACTCTTTATTATATAGGATCCCTCTAAACTGTTATGAACATCCATGTGTAGGTTTTTGCGTGGACATAAAGTTTCTACTCCTTTGGGTAAATATAAAAGAGAATGATTGCTGAATCATATGGTAAGAGTATGTTTATTTTGTAAGAAATCACCAAACTGTCTTCTAAAGTGGCTGGAATCTGCTTGGCCAGCATAGCTCAGTGGTTGAGTTTTGACCTATAAACCTGGAGGTCATGGTTCATTTCTGTTGTCAGGACACGTGCCTGCGTTGTGGGCTTAGTCCCCAGTGTGGGGTGTGAAGTAGGCAACTGATCAATGATTCTCTGTCATCACTGATGTTTCTATCTCTCTCTCTTTCTCTCCCTACTTCTCTGAAATCAATAAAAATATTTATTTATTTTTTTAAAGTCGTTGGAATCCATTTTTTTTATTCTCACCAGAAAAAATAAGAGTTTGTTACTACGTATCTTTGCCATCATTTGGTATTTTCATTGTTTCAAATATTGGCCATTCTGATAGGTGTATAATGTTATCTTCTTTTGATTTGCATTTCCCTGATGACATATGATATGGAACATCTTTTTTATATGCATATTTGCCATCTGTACATCTTCTTTAGTGAGATGTTTGTTAATTAATGTCATTGGCTCATTTTTCATCTGGCTGTTTTCTTAGTGTGAATTATAGGAGTTCTTTATCAGATGTGTCTTTTGCAAATATTTTCTTATATTTTGTGTCTTGTCCTGATTTTTTTGACATTGTCTTTTGCAGCGAAGAAATTTTCAATTTTAATAAAGTTCAGTTTATCAATGATTTATTCCATGTGTCTTTAGTGTTGTCTCTAAAAATTTATCACCACATCCAAAATCGTTTAGGTTTTCTCCTATGTTATCTTCTAGCAATGTATAGCTTTGTATTTTGCATTTGGGTCTATGACCAATTTTGAGTTAATTTTGTGAATGGTATAAGATATGTGTCTATATATACATATATACATATACATATGTATATATATATACACATGGATATAGAATATATTCACAAAATACTTGTAACTTTAAAATGTGGGTAAAAATTAACGGACTGAGGTGGTACAAACCATTATTCACCTTTTAAAAAGGAGGAAACCGGAGATATGTGTTATATACATATATACATATACATATGTATATATACATATACATATATATACATATACATATGTATATGTATATACATATACATATATATACATATACATATATATATATTGCACATGGATGTCCAATTATTCCAGCACCATTTGTTGAAAGACAATTTTTTTTTCCATTTTACTGTCTTTGCTTCTTTGTCAAAGGTCAGTTGATTATAATTATATGGTTATATTTCTATTATCTCTATTCTATTCCATTGATCTATTTGTCTCTTCTTTTACCAATACTACACTGTCCTGATTACTATAGTTTTATAGTAAGTTTTGAAGTTGGGTAGCATCAGTCTTCCAACTTTGTTCTTCTCCTTCAAATTTATGTTGGCTATTCTGGGTCTTTGGCCTCTCTATGTAATCTTCAGAATGGGTTTGTTGATATCCATAACATAACTTTCTGGGATTCTGATAAAAATTGCATTGAATCTATAGATCAAGCTGGGAAGAATTGATATCTTGACACTATTGAGTCTTATATATGAGTATGAAATATCTCTCCATTTACTTAGTTCTTTAATTTTGTCCATCTAAATTTTGTAGTTTTCCTCATATAGATCTTTTACATATATATTTTAATAACTATACCCAAGATTTTAATTTTGAGGGATGCTGATGTAAGTGGCATCTCTCATTTTTAAAAAAATTTAAAATTTCACTTGTTAATTATTGGTGTATAGGAGAACATTTGACTTTTGTATATTAACTCTATATCTTGCAATCTTGCTATAATTGCTTATTTGTGCAGGAGGATTTTTGTTGATTCCTTCAGATTTTCTACATATATATGTTACTTTTTTATAATTATTTTATGTAAGGAGAGGAGCTCTTTGTGTACTATAAAAAATGAGAAATGAAAATTTTAATATAATTCTCATACAGTTACAATCAGAGACCACCTTTGTAGAGTTCTATAAACTATCTTTTCTGTTACACTCAGGAACAGTATTTAATAATTTATACTAATAAAAGTATAATATGCTATTTAGACTGAATGACCTTCCAGACGTTATTCCAGATGTCCTTCCTGACAAAGCCATGGTGGCGGAGGCCGAGGTAGAGGAGGTTAGGAGCGATCAGGCCAGCAGGCAGAGGTGGTTAGGGGTGATCAGGCTGTTAGGCAGAGGTGTTAGAGGCAATTAGGCCAGCAGGGGAGCAGTTAGAGGAAATCAGGCAGGCAGGCAGAGGGGTTAAGGGAGATCAGACAGGCAGGCAGAAGCAGGTAGGGGCATCAGGCAAGCAGGCAGGTGAGTGGGTAGGAGCACTGCCCCCATGCACAGATTTCATGCACCAGGCCTCAAGTCTATACTAATATAAAAGCCTAGGTGGTCCTTGCATGCAACGTCATCACAAGATGGCCAACACAAGATGGCTGCCACAGATGGCCACCACAAGATGGCCACGTGCATAGCAGAGGCAAGTTCTGGCAGCCTCTCTGTGCGGTGAGGCCTGGGGGTCCCCCAGCTCCATGAGGTGCAGAGGAGGCTGGTCCTGGCATCTCTGCTGCCTCACATGGAAGAGGCCGATTGGGCTGGGAAGAGGAGGCGGGTGAGGGTGATAGTTGCAGGCAATTGGGCCAGCAGGCGAGGGTAGTTGTGGGTGATCGGGCCAGCAGGGGAGGGCAGTTGGGAGTGATCGAATGAGCAGGGGAACAGTTAGGTGTCAATCAGGCCAGCAGGGGGATGGTTAGAGGGTGATCAGGCTGGCAGGCAGAAGCAGTTAGGGGTAACCAGGCAGGCAAACAGGAGCGTGGTTAAGAGCCTGTGGTCCTGGATTTTGAGAGGGATGTCTGACCCCTGTGGTATTGAACCTAAACTGGCAATCAGACACCCCCGGGGGGTCCCAGATTGGAGAGGGTCCAGGCTGGGCTGAGTAACACACACACCCCCATGCACGAATTTCGTGCACCGGTGCCCCCATGCACAGATTTCATGCACCAGGCCTCAAGTCTATACTAATATAAAAGCCTAGGTGGTCCTTGCATGCAACGTCATCACAAGATGGCCAACACAAGATGGCTGCCACAGATGGCCACCACAAGATGGCCACGTGCATAGCAGAGGCAAGTTCTGGCAGCCTCTCTGTGCGGTGAGGCCTGGGGGTCCCCCAGCTCCATGAGGTGCAGAGGAGGCTGGTCCTGGCATCTCTGCTGCCTCACATGGAAGAGGCCGATTGGGCTGGGAAGAGGAGGCGGGTGAGGGTGATAGTTGCAGGCAATTGGGCCAGCAGGCGAGGGTAGTTGTGGGTGATCGGGCCAGCAGGGGAGGGCAGTTGGGAGTGATCGAATGAGCAGGGGAACAGTTAGGTGTCAATCAGGCCAGCAGGGGGATGGTTAGAGGGTGATCAGGCTGGCAGGCAGAAGCAGTTAGGGGTAACCAGGCAGGCAAACAGGAGCGTGGTTAAGAGCCTGTGGTCCTGGATTTTGAGAGGGATGTCTGACCCCTGTGGTATTGAACCTAAACTGGCAATCAGACACCCCCGGGGGGTCCCAGATTGGAGAGGGTCCAGGCTGGGCTGAGTAACACACACACCCCCATGCACGAATTTCGTGCACCGGGCCTCTAGTTTAAAAATAAAAGAGCATTCTTGCTCTTGTGATGGGTAAAAGTATGGAGGAATAAGAACATGGTCACAAACTATGTCACTCTTTCGATCTTACAATGTTTTAAAGACTGGGTCTGAATTTGCAGTCACCATTTATTCACATGCCGTGGCTAATAATTTAGTCATGTGGCCACAAATAACTGCATGGGACAAACTAGGAAATGTATTTCTAGAGGGATATGAGAGTTACAACTTTATTATCATGAAAGAAGGTAATGGATATCTACAAGCTTATTCTAAAGATTACATGGCGAGACAATTAGCAATCTTTACTAATGTAAGTTAAGTCAGAGGATGATGATGATGATGATGATGATGATGATGCAGCATATGTATCTTGATCATTTTATTTTAACTTAAATCCAAGTGTCTATATATTTAAAAATATCTTAATATAGGGCAAGCACTTTGAAAATGGATCTCTCCTAGTAGAATTCAACATAATTTTTCTTTCTTAAACCAAGCTCATAATGCAGGATTTTCTATGATTTCATATATTGCTTTTCTTATAGTGAAACAACAACTTAAAACCCTTTACAAAGCAATATAATTACAAAACAACTTTTAAATTTGTATTATTTTCTACATTTTTGTAGCTATTCTTTTTACCCATCTAAACTGACACAATTTTAATGATTTATTATTATCTAACTTTTATTTATATAAGAAATCGCTCAGCAGTTAGAGGGTCACCCTGTGCACTGAAGAGCCTGCCATGGATTCCGGGTCAAGGGCATGTACTTAGATTGCAGGTTCGCTCCCCACCCCCTCTCAGACAGGATGCATGTGGGAGGCAACCAGTGGATTTGTCTCTCTCACATGGCTGTTTCTATCCCCCCCCCACTTTCCTTCCACTCTCTCTGAAAAGCAATGGAAAAAATATCCTCATGTGAGGATAACAAAAAAAAAATCTTCATAAATAACATTATTATGATAGTAAGTATAACTGGTAAAAAATATTCAAGAACAAACAACTGACCTGCATAAGCACACAGCTCACCTGGCAGAAGTAGAAAGGGACTGGAAGTTCTAGGAATTTGCCTATGTTTGTGAGTCACCCTTGTGCCGGCAGCATTAGTCTCTTTGCTATAGAGGGGAATACTAATTGTCAGTGAACTTAAGGAGTTGTTTACATGGAGATTAATTAACTGAGTTTTTACTATAATTGGAGATGTTTCTCTATGGTGGCATATATTCTTAAAAATAATTGGAGAATAAAGTGTTTTCATTTTGACTATTGGACTAAGGATAGAGCTCCAGGGCTGAACAGAAAATATTCCTATATTCATACACCTGCATGGCCTATATATTTTACATGTAAAAACTGTGGTAGTATGTCTATTTCACTTTTATGTAACTACAGGTTTGCCATTTAAAGGTATAATTATCCTTAGGATTTTTGCATGTGGTAGGTTATACCTAATGATTGTATTCTTCTTTCAATGTGGTTTATTGCTTCAAGAAAAGGAAAATATTAACATTATAGTAACATGACTATTCCTAATAGCCACTGATAAAAAAGTTCCCCGTCTGATAAGGGTGAAAATATTATCGTATGTACCAAACTCATTCTTTAATTCTGTAGTTCTCAGACTGTTCCTTTGACTAGCAGCATCAGCAATATCAGAGACTTGCTAGAAAGGAAGATTCTTATTAGATGCACCTAGGCCCACTGAACTCAAGTGGAGAGCAGCAATTTGTTACACCAAGTCCTCCGGAGCCCTTAAAGGGGAGCTAAGGCTGTTTCTCCAGCAACCTGCACCTGCATCTCAACAACTCAACAGGAGTCTGTGTTTCTGTGTCTGCACAGGTTTCTTCTGCACTCGTCCTCCCCTCGCTTCTCTGCCTTGAACTTACCTGTTCACTGACAGTAACACTGTAGTCTAACCCAGCAGGATCCTATTACAACAGGGAGGCCTGTCTAATTCTAGAACCTCGTCATATTAGTAACAGACCCTTAATTTTCTATTATTTATTTCAATATAATGAACTTTAGGAAATGTTTTATTTTCAAAATTAGAAAAGAAAAAAAGAAGAAAACAGGGATTCTTAAAAACCAACTTAGGGTTTTATTTGTCATTTATATTTCATTATTAAATTTATTAAGTGCTTACTAAATATTCTATATGCATCTAGCCTAATGACATATGTTAGAAGTGATAGAACATTTTCAAAATATATTCACTATTTTTTTTATCTTAAACTTGTGATGGATACCAAGGTTATATAGTGCTGCCATTCTTACACAATGTTTATTACTTGTCCTAAGATTATGTAGTAATGCAGATTCTTCTATAAAATTCACTCAGTGCGATGCTATTACTTTTAATTGACAAATTTCGAACGGGCTTCAAAGATTGGTAATATTTTAATATTAATTAGAAAACATTAATTTCTAGAATTATTTTTAAAATATATTATTATCTTTAATTATATTCTAGATTAACCTATCTTAATTTTTATGTATCATCTTAAAATGTTTGCTAAATATTGACCATTAGTATTGTTATAATTGTTCTTTAGATATTTTCTGACAATCCCAAATATTTTATTTGAACAAACATTCTTATCATCATTTGTGTTATTCTGTGTTGCAGGTTTTTCTCCCTCAGCTTGGAAATGTTTGCCACAATTTCCTAAAGTGACTAAGTCTGGATATACATTTTAAAATGAGATTATTTTCTAAGTTATTGTTAAATCAAGTAATCATGAGTCAGCTATTTTTAAAATTAAATAGTTTACAATTCATTATTTCACAAAGGTATGCCTATTTCTTGAAAACTACCCTTTATTATTGGCATAATAGGGGAAAAAAAAAGTCTCCTTGTGGTGAAAAATGAGAAGAAATTAAGCTGGCAAGTAGAATGGGGAACGACACTTAAAGTGAGCCCTGTGATTCATGTGGAATAATCTATCCTTCTAACATATTCAGCATCTAATTATAATGCTCCTCTAAATCAATCTGTTTTATAACCATATTTTTAAGAAGACTACTCTTCAAAAGATAAATATAGCCCTAGACTCTTCAAAATTAGAGTGTTTCCAGGAAAATTGTGACTTTAAAAAAATGTTTTAGATGTCAAATTTGGACTGTTTAACTGGAGAAGTGATAGTGCTCAGTGAGTCAAGAATTTATTCTACAATAAATTACATTTAGTGTTCTGAGCAAAATTTCAATGACTTCTCTTAATTTTGAAGACCTTGTTGCCTTTTCTTGAGTACAGGTTTACTGGTTGTGCTAATAGTCATGCTTAACTATTGTCCAATTCTGTGATGTTAAGTATACATTGCTCTTAAAAATGCCTGTTCACTTGGATAATTTAGATTAGCACTCTAATTTCTACAAAAAGTCATTTGTCGTATTGATCCTTTACCTGTTACAGTGAAATAAAGCAGAATATTTCAGACTTATTATTTTCAAAATGTTGGTCTGAATTGCTATATATTATATATATAGCAATATATATATATGCCTAAGCGATCATCGCAACTGAATGGACGACTGAACAGGTTGCGTGGGGCGACCAGGCCGGTGGGGAGAGGGGGGGCAGTTGGGGGCTACCAAGCTGGCAGGGGGGGCAATAAGGGGTGACCAGGCTAGTGGGAGGGGAAGTTGGGGGTGACTAGCTTGGCAGGGGGGTCAGTTGGGTGTGAGCAGGCCAGCAGGAGGGGTAGTTAGGGGCAATCAGGCAGGCAGGCAGGTGAACAGTTAGGAGCCAGTGGTCCTGGATTATGAGAGGGATGTTCGACTGCCAGTTTAGGCCCGATTCCCAGGATCGGGCCTAAACTGGCAGTCAGACATCCCCCATGGGATCCCGGATTAAAAAGGGTGCAGGCTGGGCTAGGGGATCCACCCCCTGTTCACAAATTTTGTGCACCAGGCCTCTAGTAGAAATATTAATCCTAGCATAATGTAGTCTCAACCTTTACTGATTACCATTCTTAAGTCTTCTGCTGGTCTTACTTATGTTTTGAAAACATATTAGGTGTCCTTTTTCTTTCAACTGGCAATGGGAAGAAGAAAAGAATCCCTCAAAAATTATATGTATTCAAGAACCTACCAAATTAACAGAACTTAACATTCTACTAACCATTATAAATCGAGAATACTAAATTATGGCCCTGAAATACCTCGAAACTCCAATTTCGTGTTTGGAGGTATAGGATACAGTGTCATTTACTATTCTGTGTTAAACCATGCATTCAGTTGTTTCCATTTATATTGCATCAAAGCAGTTGAAATCCAATTGAAAAGTTTCTTTAGACAGCCATTGTGTGGGAACATGATGTCAATATTAATAAAGCCTGAATTTCCCCTTGGCTCACTTCTTACAGATAAGCTTTTCAATAATACACTGCTTGCACCAAAGGTCTGATGGGACTGGGAATAGTAAAAAACACTAATAAAAGAATGTTGAATGTTTTTATATTAAATTTCCCCACAGGCAAACTGAAAAGCCTACTTAGAGAACGCCAATCAACATGGCACTTATTAAATGTAACAAGAGTCCTGTTGCAACAGATCTTTAAAGCCCTAAAAATAAATTAGGAAACAGAGGCAAAAGACAATTTCAAATTCATTTTTAAATGCAAACCCTGGACATCTCACTTAACATGCACTAAATTAACCCTGGCTTATTTGATCTTTAAAAACTATCTATTTATGGGAGTTGACAACATTTAAAATTCTTTTCCTTAAAGGAAGTAGTAGACTCTTTTACCTAAAATAAACTCTAGATATTCACCTTTCTAACCTACCCGACAGAAATAAAAGAATTATACAACAATTGTCACCTTCTGCTTATTTAAAAAAGCAATAAAAGAAATAACATTTTCCAGGACAGTGACTAAAATAATAACTGGATAAGATGGAGATAAAGAGGCAATTGTTTAAATTAATTAATATGAACCTGGCAAGATGTAGGATAACTTAGAACAAAAATAAACACTTTGAGGTTCTTGAATGCTGTTTCAAAATAACTTAAGGTTTGTTCTCATTTCACAGACGTAACAACCATCACTTTTATCTGAAGTTAAGCAATATCAGGTGCTGACAAATATATTAAACCTGCCCATCTTTGAGGACTTGAACCCCAGGCTGATACTAACTTGGGTTTAGCAATAAAAAAACTCAATTGCTAAACATTAGTTATTTCTCAAAGATATAAAAGAAAATGGAGACGGACATTGAGACTTCAACATAAAAAGTAATGGCTTAGAAGCAATATTTTGTTATGGGCTCTATAATTCTGTTAATTATCCTAATGTTTTTATTTTTTGGAGAACAAAGAACGTCCCACAAAGTCAAATTAAATTTACCAATGTCCAGGGAAATAAATTTTAAAAGTCTTTAAGTGGACATTATTATAAGAAATTTTTGAATGACATCAGTGAAAATTTTCTTGAATTTTCAATGCAACAAAAATGTATTTATTATATACTATGTTTTCACCACTATTTGTATACACATATGTGTATATAAAATATTTATATTTTTTAATGAAAAGTAAATAACTCTTTTAAATACCCTTAGTTATTCAACTTATTTGAATTTCTCTATAAAAATTAGCTAAAATTTTAGTTAAAATTTATGGAAGATTATAAAATCTTTGAATTTCAATTAGTAGATTGCCTTAATAGAATAGCTGAATAATTTGTCAGCATGACTTCCACTGAATTTTATACTACACCTGAAGGTTGCCAAAATATGAGAATTGGTCAAGATGTAGTATAATTTTATTTAGAGTATTATATACTTCTCAAATTTAATTTAACGCCTCACTGTGGAGAAGATTCCAAAAGAGAGGGCTCAACTTTTGGACACTTTTATAGCCAAGATAAACATGCAATTTATCCATTTTCCAATATAGTTAGGTTATTTTTCACAAATATCTTACACCCACCCATATTTTACTTATTGGCATTCTGTTCTGTCAGTTCACAGAGTTTTAGATATTTATGTTGATAACTAATAAGAAGAATCTGTTGTGAATATAGAGCTTTTTATCTGACTTATTGTTTGGATTTAGAGGATTGAGTTTTGTTTCAGGTTGTGAAATTTATTTACAACTAAGGGATAATTCTGTTAACCGTAAGCTCTCAGAGAAAAGATTCATATCTGAACCCTCTTTGTATTAAGAACCGTCTTTGAATATTACCTTGTACCTATCATCAGACATTGTAGATGCTTAACTAAAATGTGTTTTTAGTAATTATAATAATGTGACTTTTTTTCTAAAGAAGATTCTAATACATAATTTATGAGTATTATGGATTAAATTTATATAATTTTCATACATTTACAGGCCCAGACAGCATGACTCAGTGGTTGAACATCGACTTATGAACCAGGAGGTCGTGCTTAGATTCCCAGTTAGGGCACATGCCCAGGTTGTAGGCTCATGCAGAAGGCAGCCAATCAATGATTCTCTTTCATCATTGATGTTTCTATTTGTCTCTCCCTCTCCCTTCTTCTCTGAAATCAATAAAAATATATTTTAAAAAAACATTTACAGAATATTACAATCCTAATGTTTCAATTTTGAACTCTCGCATTTTTGTTACAATTTAAGTAAGTTGAGTTTGGTTCAATAAGCCTTCAGCTTATTATAAAAAATTTAATTCAACTACACATAAACATTTTATTCTTTTCTTAAAAAGAAAAGACAAATAGCACCCCATTCTTATTCCTTCTTATTCTTTTTTTTTTTTTCATGACACTTGTATTCTGGTGCCTGATTTTATAGTGTAGGTATTTTGGTTGTTCCAAGTGTACTGGGAAGGGGTCATTTAAGGGTAACTAAAGATAGGAATCAGATGAGCACCACTAAAATTTTTTTTTCCTCTAGGTTTTTCTCTTCCCTTTTGATCTAAAAATGAGACTTCACAAAAGCATATGTTTCCTGTATATGCAAGAGGAAATTCACTCTAATCATTTACACAAGTTCTTGGAGCATCTGCCCATACTGGCTTGTTAAGCAGTTCTCACGTTTTATTTCAATGGTGAACCTACACAAGCATTCCAGACGATCACACTGTAAGCAGAGTTGTTTGTCAACTACAAATATGAGTCATATTACTTCTCTAGAGTAAACAGAGACTTCCTTCGTTCCCTCTTTATATCGTTTTAATTACTTAGACACCAGTATAATTTTGACTATGAAGAAGATATCACAGTTAGCCTTTAAGTGGCTCTATATGTATTAGTATATATCTTTAAATTTACACTGAACTTTTCATTTTCATTCAATTTCTGTTTTTTCCTAAACATGATTGATGAAACTGAATATTTAAAGTAAATAGTAGTTTATATTTCTTCTATTTTTTCTTCTAGTGTATCATTGCTTGGTTTTATTATTATTTAGTTGCTACAGATTCCAACACGTGATATTTTGGAAACTGATGTCCAGACCTGAACTTGTACAATTACACAATATTGCTTTGTGCCCCTTGTATTTAATACAATTTCCATTCTGATTGAATATAGTCATATTTTACAAATATTGCCATCAGTAAACTTCTGGTGCAATTTCACAATAATATTTTGATGATGTGTCAAAGCATGAATACTAATTTTTAACTGTAACAACAATAAAATAAATAGTGAAACATTACGGTTGGTGTTTAAAATATGCTGTTCTTTTACTTAAACTTAGTTCAATACATGGTAAAAAATGTTTTTAGGCAAAAGTTCTATGAATTTATTTAATATGAGAAATAAAGATATTAAAACCTAAGCATCACAGCATATTGGATATGTTTGTTTTATGTAGTTTTTCATCTATGTGTATAAAAGCCGAAGTGACCTACCAACCGTTTGACTGTTCGCCCAGTAGCTATGATGTGCAATGACCACCAGGGGGCAGATGCTCCTACCAATAGAGGAGGGAGCCCAATTTCTCACAGAATTGGCCATGGGTTAGGTTGCTGCTAGGGCAGTCAGCCCTGAATCTGCTTCACCCACACCCCATACTCAGAGAGGAGGGAGGAGGGAGCTCGATTCCTCCTGGAATTGGCCATGGGTTAGGTTGCTGCTGGAGGGAAGACAGGAAGAGATTAACCAAAATCTTATATGCATACTAGAGGCCTGGTGTGGGGGTCCCTCGGCCTGGCCTGAGGGGATCAGGCCAAAACCACTCTCTGACATCCCCCAAGGGGTCCCAGATTGCGAGAGGGTGCAGGCCAGGTCGAAGGGCCCCATCGGTGCATGAATCTGTGCACCGGGCCTCTAGTAAATAAATAATATTTAAAAATAAATATCAGCACATGCCAAAGTAGTCTATATCTAGTCAAATCACAATCAGACAACTCGAAGGCGAATTATTCTAATGTGCTTCTAAGTTCCACCCACTCATATCTCTGGCATTTCTTTTCCTGTTACTAAGTTTGACAAAAAGAAAAAGTCCCTGGAATAGAAGAAAAAAAAGATATTAAACTTCTGAGCCCAAATTTCTTCAGTCTGTAATATGAGAAGAAATATCCATTGTATCTGGTTATCATAGAAATTTAGATGATTATTAAGTAAGCGCCGTGAAGAGATACATACAGTATTAAAAATACATGGAAAGAGAATAATAGGCTAAGTTAGTAAACAATGCTCAGCCTGTTTACCCGGTTCAACAATGAGGTCTAATTTAGGTGCTTTACAGGCATGCTCAAAGTAATCGTTTGTATGGTAAGAAAGGTATTGGAAGTGAAAAATCTGAGTCCATTTTCAATACTGTTGACTCACTATTTGTACTTCTTGGGAGCATTTTAAAAATTCTATATCCATATCTTTCTAACTGAAAAATGTCTGTCCCCAAATTAAAGGATGTCTGAGAGTGAATAATGTGTGTTGCTACCTCTGTATAGAGAAACTCCAAGAAATACAGCTAAACGTTTAAAACGTCACCAAATACGGTATTCAAGTTTAAAGTTCCACAAAGGGGTAAAGATAACAGCCATTCAGCTTTCCCTTTTCCTTGAATTTTTGATATATGACTCAAAAGGTTAATCTCAGTAAAGCACAGAGAAAAAATAGTTATCCAAGTGACAATTTTAGACATTCTAAAGTTAGATATCTTAAAAGGTTCATTTAGGAGTCCAAAAAATGTTGGAAAATACCACATATTCACATTTTTAACATTGTCAACTTCCAAGCTAGGCATGAAGTCATAGGTACGAAAGGATCAACACGGAAAGCCATCATTATAGTCAGAATTTGACTGGAAGACACCAAAGGAGACAATAATTTCAATTCTGTACTTTTTAACCCTCCGTTATTGGGCACCCATTCTGGAACTGGTAACCATTTTCCAAATTACAAGCACACACGGATGGAATAAATCAGTGAGAAGAGGAAAAAAGAGTTGATTAAGATGTCTTCAAGGAGCCTAAAGTCTTGTGAGGCAGACATATTTAAACATGTAAATAGTGCAAGGCAGAGTAAAGTAATTGCCATTTAGAGGTTCAAAGTGCTTTGAGAGCCCATAGGAAGAAGTAATTAATTCTGACTTGTACTGTGGGGAAAGCTCCATGGAAAAGAGCTTTTGAAAAGGGCCTTGAAAGAGACGTAGTAATTTGGTGGGTAGAGAAAGAGAGGACATTCCATGCTGAGTCAGGGAAAAAGCAGACGGTCCCTTTCAAGCCTCCAGGAGCCAGATGGAAAAGCTGCAACTTATATATTTTAATTGGAAATTTCTATAACAGTGAAGCAATAATGCAGACTGATTTCTGTATTTTCTTTTTTTAAAAATATGTATATATTCCTATCAGACATTTTATCTAAGATTTCTGGAGATCTGGAAAATTCATTAGAAAGCTTATTGAACAATAGTTTCTCTTATATCTTAATGCTTGTATGTTTTGAATTTAAACGATTATAGCAATTTAATTTCTAGCCAATTACCATAGGTATTTAAAGAATGTGAATTACTTTTTATATAAATATTTCCTAATTTAGTTTATTACATGAAACTCATTTATATAAAGCGGACCTTATTTTCCAATGAAATATGAGATGTATTTACCCGATTGTTAGAGTTGAAACATTTCATAAGGAAACAGTAAAATAGACATCAACATTGTTGCATGCTGAATATTTAAGTGAGACATAAAATTAAATTTGAGGCCAGACTTACAGCATCTTGTAACACTGTTCTGAAACATAAAATTTAGAACTTTTACCTCCTCTAGTTATCTTATAGGAGGAGAAAAGGAAAAGAGAAAACCTTTTCTCTATTAATCTTTAAAGTCATTTAAAAGAATGTTTATACCAGATAAAAATTGGGATCATTATTTTAAATATTAAATGAATGTTTGGGAAACAAGGAGCCAATGCTTCATTTATTTACTTTATTAATAATTACTTATTTTAAATGGAAAACATTGTGTTAAGATATAGGTGGTACCTGAATAATATATTTGTCCAAGGGAATAATGGACCTCATTATTTTAGAATGTTTCTTCTTATAGCTACTACTAAAGCTACTTCTACTAACATTTTATTGGTCATTATTTTTAAAGAGGAATCATAAAGTAAATTCATTTATTTTTATTTTTCTTGTTTTACCTACAATTTTTAGTGTATATTCCTGATATTACAATAAGCAAGGTTAATGGAATTACCAAGTACCATGAAAACATACCTATTATCCTTTATGTTTGCAAAGTCTGAAGTCCATCTCTGGGCTCAGGTTGGAGTTTTAAAAGCCTGGCCTGGCAATGGATTGGATCCGATGGCTGACAGGCTGAGGGGAAATTGAGAAAACAGATTCCTGGCCAGTAGGAAATGAGAGGCAAGTAGACAGGATGCGAAAGGCTCTGTTGGGAGGCATCCTCATCTCCAGCCTCCCAAGATGGAAACTGGAACTCCCAGGTAAGAACAGAGAGATGATGGCCATCAGAAGACAGAGACAAGAGAGACTGCCTGAACCAGAGGGGCCAAAGGAGCATCTTTGATTGGTGATGTAGGAATGTCTGCTAGGCCAAGGGTGGAGAGAGCTGCGTAAAGGACGTCTCCCTGGGAATCAGAGGTCCTCTAGATTTTTGACACCTAATGCCTTGAGCTGACAAAGAATGTAGAAATAAAATAGAACAAAATAATATATTTTCTTTTTGTTAGGCTGACAATTCTTCACTGCTTTTTATTTTCACATATCTACTAAGAAACGAAGTAATAGGATTCCTGATATGGATAGGATTTTGATGCATCCCACTGTTAGGGAAAAATAAGCTATGTAAAGGAAAATTGTATTTTAAAGCCTGCAAGAGCAACTTGGATCTAATAATCGAATGGTGTGTGAGTTTCTAAACTGATAATTTTTTCCCCATATTGTCTATCAATCTATCTTACTTATCTACCTACAAGCCTATATTTTAGTGTTTTACCACCTTTCAATAAGTTAAACAAAACACATTTTTCTAGAATATTAATCTTAGATGAAGTACTTGGGTTAGGTTTAGGCTGTATGTAATTTAAAAGTTACTCTTGCTTTTTCATAGCAATAATAATTTTATTAAATTCATATCTTCATGATAAGGTAGAATTAATACCGGGGATACCATTTTAGACATTGATCATGGAGACTTAGATAGTAATCACTACTAAACCTTGCTTTACATTCAAACTATGAAATCAAATTATGGAACCAAAGAACAGCCTACTAATTAAATTCCAATATATTTGGGGTGATTTATTATAATTTCATGGACAAATAAAAAAAATTTTGGAATTTTTTGCTGTCAATATGTGAATATTTGTCAGTTAGATTGTTAATATAAACTAAAAGTATTTTTGTGTTTCAGATATCACACCCAAAAAATATTCTGTCAATGACTCTGACCTTAAGTTGGTTTACTTCTGGTTTTTATTCTAATACTGTGGATTATTCAGATGTAAATCTTTGACTGGCACATAAACCTTGAAATAAAGTTTTGTTCTCTTCTTAGGTTATGTAATGCCCTTGCTGATAAGTATTATTTCAATGATATTATTTTTCACTGAGGATTTGGGTTTCTTTGGTTGACTCCCTGATAGTAGCTCCCTAACTGAAACCTAAGAAACATATGTATTCAATTAAGTATTTCTTAATCAAATATATGTGGCAAATTCTGAATAGTATGACCCTTTCCAGATTAGTTACAAAGTATATTATCATTTGAAAGACAAAGAAATACTTCAGTTAATCAATCTGATTAACTTTCTTTAACCTGTGTTTTTTCACACTTAAGCATGGAGCAATGTCTTGTAACAGGTCTTGTTATTCAGACCACCAATTTGGAAAATGTTGCTTTATTGCATGCAATTTGCACAATACTAGCTTTCTTTGTAAAAATAAGATCCAAAAACAGAGTTTAGTTCTATGGCAAAAATACTTCTATTCAGACAAATTCATTTTATTTATTTATTTTTATCTCTACCCCTAAGGGTTTTGTAAGTGTAATCGATCAATCTGGTTTTTGCAATCTATTTTTTTGTCTACTTTTTCTCTTGGAGCAAAAGTATCAACCCAGCAGTGGTGAAGTGTATTAGTATATTATGTGGACAAAACAAAAGACTTTTTTGTAACATTGTTTCTAAAAATCAGTTACTTGATAAAATTACAACTCATTTTTTCTATAGCTATATATGATATTTTTAAGAGTATACTATATAGGAATAATTCTAACTTTATGTATGTATGTTTCAAAAAATGTATGGTTGAGGAAATGAAATCTATCATAGAACCATGTGAGATTGCCAATATTCAATTTCTTTTGCTGCAAAAAATGACAATTTCATACTAGTCAATGTAAATATTAGCGTGTACACGTATACAAAGGTGTTTCGCTGTCTCAACCATCTTTCTCTCATTTGCTTATTTGACTGCTTATAGAGGCCCGGTGCATGAAATTTGTGCATGGGAGGGGGTGTCCCTCAGCTCAGCCTGCACCCTCTCCAATCTGGGACCCCCTGGGGGATGTCCAACTGCCGGTTTAGGCCTGATCCCTGTGGGATTGGCAGTCAGACATCCCTCTCACAATCCAGGACTGCTGGCTCCTAACTGCTCGCCTGCCTGATCAGCCCCTAACCACTCCCCTGCCAGCCCGATCACCCCCAACTGCCCTCTCCTTCTGGCTTGATCTCGCCCCCAACTGCCATGCTCTGCTCACCTGGTTGCCCCCAACTTCCCTCCTCTGCTGACCTGATTGCCCCCAAATGCCCCCCTTTGCCAGCCATCTTGTGGAGGCCATCTTGGGATGACGTGAGAGCAGCCATCTTGCAATGACGTGAGGGTGGCCATCTTGTGGTGACCATCTTGTGAAAACATCACAGCAACCATCTTGTGACAATGCTGTGCAACGCCACCTAGGCTTTTGTTATATAGGATATTATAAAAATAAAGGTGACCTTGAGTATTCATTCTACTTTTAACTAAGACGCTATCTCTGCCTATACTTTAGAAATGATGTTCCTGAAAGAATGTCATTTTGATGTATTGAAACTCATTGACATAACCTCGGAGCATCTGGCTCAGGGTCTCTGGCTTTTACCACTCTGCAGTCGGTCTACTATGGACAACCTTAACCAGAGGTTTTTGTTTTTGTTTTTAATATATTTTTATTGATTTCGGAGAGGAAAGGAGAAGGAGATAGAAACATCAGTGATGAGAGAGAATCATTAATTGGCTGCCTCCTGCATGCCCCCTACTGGGAATCAAGCCCGCAACCTGGGCATGTGCCCTTGACCAAAATTGAACCTGGGACCCTTCAGTCCATAGGCCAATGCTCTATCCACGGAGCCAAACTGACTAGGGCTTCATCAGTGTTTTGAAAACACACAGTTTTTTTTTTTTATATGTCAATAAGGACTCATCTAATATATATTCCAGGTATGTTATTTATTATATTTTATTATTATTTAATTAGAGGCCTGGATCAGGCAGAAACCATCCCATTGCACAGATTTGTCCAGGGCATGTCTGGGCTGTCTTGCCCAGTCCTGATCATCTGGAGCCCAGCAGCAAACTAAGCTATTGGTCAGAGTGTCCACCCCCTGATAGTCAGCGTGTATCATAGTGACTGGTCGAACGGATGGTCAGACACTTAGCATATTAGGCTTTTTATTATATAGGATGTTCAATAACTACCTAGAAAAACTATTGTACCTGCTAAAATGGTTTGCAAATAAAGATAGCTTATATTTGCAATATAATTATGAATGAGCTTTCAGAAGCGTTTGGTTTGTTTCTTAGCATTACAGTGTTATTTGAGCCTCATTTTAGGTCAGGTTGCCAAAAGGCTTCATAACTAAATCTTTTTTTTTTCCCCTCCTGTTCCTTGACAGAATTCTGGTTTATCACTGTGTTCTTATCTCCTTAAGGTCAAGTAAGAGGAACAGTCATGTGATGAACATCATTGCAGTTTCTGTAAAAACTTTCCTTTTGTGCATTGGGCAATACTTTATTCCATGGTTCTTATTTTTAAAGGAAAAGAAAGTTAGAAATTTTACTTTCAGAATGTAAAACAAGAAAAAGCAGGTTTTTCTCTGATAAGTTGATATGCTTGCTTCAAGATAAAAAGAGGTCTGCTTCCCATATTTTCCCTTTTTTTGCTTGGGACACTTGGAACTCCAGCATTACATTTACTTTTATTTATTTATTTTTAAATCTTTACTGTTGAAAATTTTACATATCTTCCCTTTATTGCCCTATTGACCCCCCTGTAGCCCGCCTCCACCCCAGGCCTTCACCATGTGTCTGTGTCCATGAGTTATGCATATATGCATACAGGTTCTTTGGTTGAGTACATTTATTTTTAATTGCAATAACTTCAGCATGATTTTTGAGATACATTTTTGCCATCTTTCTTTGATGCTTGGTTTTATTCACTATGCTAGGATTCTTGATGTTTGTATGTAAACAGCTATAAATCCAGTTTATATTTTTTAACTATGTTGAATGTAAATAGATACATAAAAATATACCAGATAAAACTAGTATATAAAATCAATATATTTATAGACAGGCTGAGAAAAATAATAATGCATATGAGGGCAAGTGGACTTCAAAATATAAACTTATAGTGGTTTGGCTGAAAAATAAAGGATGGAAATGAGAACATTTTGAGACATTTTCATACTATACTATAAGCCTCATAAAAACTACTAAAGACCAATTAGAATCTATATAGTTGCTAGTGTTCCCCACTGAGGTTTTTATTAAACAGTCTATTTCTGGGACTCAATAAATAATATGTGACTACAGTTGACAGACAGATTCTACCAAATATTAACCCTGCTACCATTATGTCTTCAGGGTTCAGTGCCGACCATCACTTCAGGTTATGCAAAATGCTCAAATGCCAAATCAGGTAATGCCCATTTTCACTGATGACCAACCATTGCAAACATCCCAGTCTTTTGCCAGCACAGCTGGTCCAGAGCCATCCATCAGTGCTGGTAGTTCTGTCATATACATTTAACTTCAGCATCAGCCAGCAACTCAAAATCTTTGTTACTGAACACTGTCATTACCACTGTTTGAATGGGGGAAAGACAAAGCTAAAACTTGCTTGCTTGTTTTTAATGATCTTTATGGGCAGCAATTAATAAGATTTTTTTCTTTGTAGAATCCCTGACCCTGATGTGGAACACAGAACACCTTTCGAATACGTCATCTACTATATTGCTTTCTAAAAATTTTATAAAGCCTTATGATTTGGAAGTAGGGTCTGAGTTGGTTAATAACAATTTCTGCATTGCTTGTTTTAAATTCCAAAGTGGAACAATGTGCCTTCACCAGGACAATATTCATACCATATGCTTCGTAATGTTTTGATTCTCTAGAGTACAGTTGAGCAATCTCAACATCAGATAATGTGTTCTATTCTCCCCAGCACCTAGGTCATATTCTGGAAATAAATTAGGCTTAAAGTAGTTCATTGACTCTGTCATGCCACTGGGGTACTATTTAAGGAATCGCATGTTGGGGACAAGGGGTGTTTCTGTCTTTCTAATACCTGGAATAAAGATTTATTTCAATCCTTGGCAGAGGAGTGGACCAGCTAATTGCCAGCAGTTTGGTCTTTGGCTACAACACACATAGACACACTTTGGGAGAAGGTGATTATGTTCAGTGTGTACTGAGATATGGTGAAGGGCAAAAGGGGGACGATTCAGGACATCATGAATCAATAATGAGATTAATACACATATTCTAGCATATTGTGCATTTGGCTTGTTAAGCTTTCTTGGTTTTATTACTTTTTGAAGAGATAAAGTTTTAACAAAGAAGTTATTACTTCAGATGGGCCCTCGCATATACAAGGAGATGAAATAAATGTAAGTGAAAACACATTCAATACTTTAGGTCTATTTGAAAGAAAGTATTTTTTATGAGAGAAAAGATTGCAGACAGAAAGAATGCCTTGAACATATTCTAATAAAAATATCTTTTCTTCAAAGGGCTCAAAGCATTTTAATAAGTTAACTTGCCCTTATAACTTCTTTGTCAGAATTTTGAAACCATAAAACAAAGAGAAACTAAACCATCTTTACGTTTATTGCCTGATGAGAGGGGAAAATGTCTCTGCTAGGTAGAAGGGTAATCTTTGAAAGATTCACAACCATATGACTTTCCCTTTTTCAGTCTCTGAGTCTGGCTTTTCACCTATCAAAAGATAAATAAGTGAACACATCCCTTTATTGCCTAAACTCATGGGTCAGAACATGTTTTTCCTCTGTCCGTCTATAATAATAAATGCGTAATATGCTAATTAGACAGGACTTCCTCCCGGACCAAGCCAGGGCTGCAAGGGAAGCCTGGGTTCTGGGAGTCAGAGGGAACCCGGTGCTGGCAGCTCGGGGAAGGAAGGCCTACTCTTGCACGAATTTTGTGTATCAAGCCTCTAGTGTCACATAAGGTCCTCAGACCAACTTTGCATGAAGACCACTGTATCATCGATTAAGCATCTCTTAAAAGTTGATAATTAGGCTGATACCTGTTTTCACCCTTAATGATATCCTAATTATCCAAGAGCAGTGGTCGGCAAACTGCGGCCCCTTGAGTGTGGCTCTTCCACAAAATACCATGCGCAGGCGCTCACCTACAGTGCGATTGAAACTTCGTGGCCACACTCAAGGGGCCAAAGAGCCGCATGTGGCTCATGAGCCACAGTTTGCCGACCACTGTTCTAGAGGGTAAAGGGATTACTGTGTGTGGAAGTATTTCTGATTACTTGCATTGTATGGAGAACTAAACTGGAAATCAAACGAATCAACTATCACAGTAGCAAAGCAACATACTAAAAATAACATGGCACAAAGTGGATATACAATTACTGAGGGAATGAGTACAGCTAGGTGGAATACGAGAGGCTTCACACGGTAGGGATATTGGGAATCAAACTAGAACAAAATGATAGTAATACTTTCCAGGTCCATCCATGCTGTTGCAAATGGTAAGAGTTCTTTTTTATAGCAATGTAGTATTCCATTATATAAATGTACCACAGTTTTTTATCCACTAATTTGCTGATGGGCACTTAGGCTGCTTCCAAATCTTAGCTATTGTAAATTGCACTGCTATGAACATAGGGGTGCATATATTCTTTCTGATGAGTGTTTTGGGTTTCTTAGGATATATTTCTAGAAGTGGGATTACTGGTCAAATGGGAGTTCCATTTTTAATTTTTTGAGGAAACTCCATAATGTTTTCCATTATGGCTGCACCAGTCTGCATTCCCATCAGCAGTATACCAGGGGTTTCCTTTTCTCCACAACCTGGTCAACACTTGTCGTTTGTTGATTTGTTAATTACAGCCATTCTGACAGGTATGAGGTGATATCTCATTGTTGTTTTGATTTGCATCTCTCGGATGATTAGTGACTTGGAGCATTTTTTCATATGTCTCTTGGCCTTCTGTATATCCACTTTGGAGAAGTGTCTATTTAGGTCCTTTGCCCATTTTTTCATTGGATTCTTTGAAAAAAGTCACACAAAACTTTATTTTCCATTTTGCATACTCCTTTAAAGAATTCCAATATTGTATGATTTATTTAATTATGTGTATTTTATGCCCCCCATCATTAGCATGTAAGTTCCACAGGGCAGATATGTACTTTTTTTCTAGCCATGTAAAGTATTAGTTGTGAACACCGATATAGCCCAATTATCTTGAAGTATTCCAGATCGTTAGTGAACTAGGTAATACAAAAGAAATAAATGTTGCAAGAAAGAAGGCAAGAGTTGTATTTTAGTCATTTTTGTAATCCATCATTTAGCTCAGCATTTGGCACATAACTGGTATTCAATATAGGTTTGCTGAATTGAACTAAATCTCTAAAAATGTCTTTAAAAACTTAAATAGCAGTTAATGAAAAAAAAAAGAAAATGTAGCTAATATTCTAGGGATATTTTCCATCATAGTTTCTGTCATATTTTTACAGTTGGAATGTTTCATAGGCTGTGGGGAGTTTGTGTTGCCTATAGTAATTAAAACACTGTTATCTTAGATTTTTTTGTTTGCTTGGTTTTTACTAATAAAATTAGCAATTAAACTTAAAAGCAAATAAAAGAGAAATGCTGTAAGCCTAGATTTTTGAAAGAATGTATGTTTGTTCCATTTGGTTATTCGTGTATTTTTCTGTCCCCATTGAATTTTATCCTCAGAATTTTATCTGTGATTCTACTTGCCATGAAATTTCTTTTTGATATTCCTATAAATAATAAACATCATATAAGAAAAATGTTCTCTCCACATTATACTAATAGCTACACTAGAATATGTCAATTCTGCAGAAAATGTACTATAAGACTCTTTGTAACTGAAATAAAAAGTATACCTATATTTTATGGAGTTAAAATTACTAGTGGAAATCATTAGTGGACAATAAGAAAATAGATTATAAGTAGTTTGGGAATTGTGTAAGCTTTATGGATGACAAAAAATCGTGGTGTGTGTGTGTGTGTCTGTGTGTGTGTCTGTGTGTGTGTCTGTGTCTCTGTGTGTGTGTGCCTTTTTATGATGGTGGTGGTGACAGCAGTGCTGATGTCCTTATTTTTATTTTTCAGAAAGAGACAAATGGTTGGTAACATAAAGAAGTAAGGCAGTAAGTAATCACAAATTGGACTTCAAGCAGGAACAGTTCTGAAGCGCTAGAAATTGAAAAGAAAAGTTGAAATAGGTTGAATTTATAGAATGCTCTTTTAAATAGGATTTTTTATAAATTATATTAAATGCTAAATTTAGGTCTGGTTTTCTATTTTGTATTTGAATTCTTATTGCTGCACTCTTTTAGAGGAGAGCAAAACACATTTTTATGAACACATCAATAAGTTGTCTAGTTCAACTCTATTTTGTGTGTATGGAAAACTCACTGTCTATGGCTATTCCAAGATAAATAACTGAATTTCCTATTAATTTCTTTGGATTTTAAAAACCATTTGTACCACAGGGAATTATGTTTATCTCTTTCAGAGAAGGAATCAACCTAGAAAAATGTTATACTGTGTTAGGATCTAGGCATCATACAGGACTAAAATGGTTTTGTATATCTAAAAGAATAGTGTGTCCTAAAGTTCTATATTTGAGAAATCAAAAGTAAAACTAATGATAATTCAAACTTAAATTATCTGTAAACAAAGAGTAATGTGAGTCCAAAATTCTCATCCCAACATTTGGAATCTTGTTATATCAATTTACTTGAGATGTTGAGTCACCGAAAAAGCACCTGGTATGTCTGTGCTATGCTGTGTGCTTAACACTTTTAATTTTTATTGAACTTATTGGGGTGAAATTAATTAATTATATGTTTCAGGTATACAATTCTACAGTACATCATCTGTATATTGTATTGTGTGTTTACCATCCAAATCAAGTCTCCTTCCATCACCATTTTCCCCCCTTTACCTTCTTCTACTCCCCCCCTGCCGAATTCCTTCCCTTCGGCAATCACCATACTGTTGTCTGTGTCCATAAGTCTTTTTTTTTCTTTGCTTAATCCCTTCACCCTTTTCACCTAGCCCCCAATCCCCGCCCCTCTGACAGCTGTCATTCTGTTCTCTGTATCCGTAAGGTTGTCTCCACTTTGTTAGTTTATTTTGCTCATTAGGTTCCACATTTACGTGATATCATATGGTATCTGTCTTTCCCTGACTGGCTTATTATTCTTTACATCTATTTTAAAGGGGTAAAAAGTAACCATCTGGAATGCCTGGTGAAAGTATGTGTGAATTCTTAAAAAAGGTTTTTGAAAACATAGTCTTCCCTAATGTCATGTCATATTTATAAATAAATAAAGAGTGTTTTTAATTGATTTCAGAGAGGAAGGGAGGAGAGAGAGATAAAAACAGCAATCCCCATTAAAATATCAATGACATATTTCACAGAATTAGAATAAACTCTCCAAAAATTTATTTGCAATAAAAAAGACCCCGAATAACTGCAGCCATCCTGAGAAAGAAGAACAAAGTTGGAGGGATCACAATATCAGATATCAAGTTATATTACAAAGCCACTGTTCTCAAAACTGTCTGGTTCTGGCACAAGAACAGACATATAGACCAATGGAACAGATCAGAGAACTCAAAATTGACCCAAGCCACTATGCTCAATTAATATTTGACAAAGGAGACAAGAACATACAATAGAGTATAGACAGTCTCTTCAGTAAATAGTGTTGGGAAAATTGGACAGATACATGTAAAAAAACAAAAAACGAAACTGGATGACCAACTTACAACCTACACAAAAATAAACTTAAAATGGATAAAAAATTTAAACTTAAGATGGGAAACCATAAAAATTTTTTAATAATCCATAGGCAGCAAAATATCAGACATATCTCATAGCAATATGTTTACTAATACATCTCCTAGGACAATGGAAACTAAGGAGAAAATAAACAAATGGGACTACATCAAAAAAAAAAAAAGCTTCTGCACAGCAAACAAAGCCATCAACAAAACAACAAGAGAGACCACTGCATGGGAGAACATATTTGCCAATATTCTATCCGATAAGGGTTTAATCTCCAAATTTATAGGGAACTCAAACAACTTAACAAAAGGAAGATAAACAATCCAATCAAAAAATGCGTAAAGGACATGCATAGACACTTTTTGAAAAAGGACATACAGAAGGCCGGGAAGCATATGAAAACATGCTCAAAGTTACTAATCATCTGAGAGATGCAAATCAAAACAACAATGAGGTACCATCTCACACCTGTCAGAATGGCTATCATCAACAAATCAGCAAGTGCTGGTGAGGATGTGGAGGAAAAGGAATCCTCCTGCACTACTGGTGGAAAAACAGACTGGTGCAGCCACTGTGGAAAACAGTATGGAGTTTCCTTAAAAAATTAAAAATGGAGCTCCCACAAGGTGGGGGGAAGGGGAGTAAGAGATCAACCAAAGGAGTTGTATGCATGCATATAAACATAACCCATGGACACAGACAGTAGGGGGGTGAGGGTCTGTGCTGGAGGGTAGGGATGGGTGGGGAGAGGTCAATAGGGAAAATCAACAGTAAAGAATTTTTTTGAAAAAAAGAAACATCAATGATGAGAGAAAATCATTTTATCAGCTCCCTTCTGCATGCCCACTGGGGTATGAGCCTGCAACCTGTGCATATGGCCTGTCGGAAATCAAACCGAGCCCTCCTGGTTCGTAGCTCAATGCTCAACCACTAAGCCACACCATCTGGGTAAGAAATAAGAAGTTTTTAACCAACCCCCATAGCAATAAGTTCAAATTAGAGTAAAATATTTGTTTTCCCCCTTAATCTTCCTACATTTTAGAATTTATATAATAAAAGGGTAATATGCTAATGAGACCAGATGCCTTCTGGATGTCCTTCCAGACAAAGTCACAGTGGCTGCGAGGGCCGAGGCCCGACGACACTGGGAGAGGTGACAGCACTGGGCAAGGCGGCAGCACTGGGACAGGCAGCGGTGTCTCGGGCCCTGTCCAGTACCTCCCATGCCATGGCCCCTCCTTCTGCAGAGGCAATGCTGGGAGTGGTGGTGGGTGCTGTGGACCTGGTTAGCTCACCCGTGCCATGGCCCCTCCATCCACAGAGGTGGCGGCAGGAGAGGCCATGGCACCACGGTCCCAGAGCCTCCGCAGAGGCTGAACAGGGTGCAACAGCGGTGCCTCAACCTCTCACAGCCCCTCCCCCTGCTGGCCTGGCCCTTCACACCAGAGGGAGGGGGGCAGGGCCAGCACTAAGAAGTGAGGGCCAAGGGTCAGGAGCCATGGTGGCCGGCAGTGGCAGCAGCAGTGGGGTGATGGAGGCAGTGCCTTCCCCTGATCAGCCTGGTCACCTCCCACAAAGGGAAGACAGACTGCAACTTAGGCCCACTCTCTGTGGGGAGAGGGTCTAAGCCATCAGTAGGACATCCCCTGAGGGTTCCCAGACTGTGAGAGGGGGCAGCAGGTTCTGAGGGACCCCCCCCCTGTGTATAAATTTTTGTGCACTGAGCCTCTAGTTTAATAATAGTATCCTACAATAATGCTTTTGAAGATACACTCTTGATTAATATCAATGTTAGATAAATTGTAATATACAGTTTACGAAAAGAAATGTTCCACTGATATATGATGAATATTAAATTATGAAGCAATAGGTAGTTCTATTTTCAACTAATCCAATTGCATAATTGTATGCCCATAACTTCCTCTCTTCCTCAAAAACTAAAGACTAAAAAAATAATAAAAACAATTCTATCAGCTTGAAAATCTTGTTTTGAATAATGTTTTTAAAAATCCTTTATTACCATTCACCAGTAAAGACCAAAAGCAATCCTTTGTTTCAGCAATAATTTCTTAATTTTTCTGGGTTATAACTCATAATTTTTAAGTAATTGCTTTCCCATTTATATTTGACAATTAATATAAATTTCACTACAAAATCTTTTTTTTAAAATATGTCCAAATGTTCTTGTTTGACCACTTTTCTCATTGCAGTAATTTTTTAAAAACTGAACTCACAAAGGTTTGTTCTGAAAATTAGAAAAGCTCCAGTGATTCTATGATGGGGTGCATAGATGTCACAGTTTGATATATGAACTATGCTATAACTCCAAAAATCATAACATTTACAATTCTGAAGTAGTTACCAAGTCCATGATTTATTCTAAAATATAATGTTGGCTTAAAATCTTGCTTTCATGATCTTGGTATTGTGATGGGTTGAAGCGATCGTCTTGTGATTCATGAGGATGGCTCATTCATTATTTTTGAGTGGGATAAAGATAGTAGAGCTTATTTATAACTCCCTTAATTGTTTGAAGCTAGAGATGGAGGTATAAAATTCTACAACTTAGTTTGCCCTATTCTTGCTTATGTTGTATCACAAGGACAAAGATTCATTAAAGAGACCTTTAAAATGTGTTAATCTAGGTACTTTAATGAAATCTGTTTGCAGGGCCACCTGTCCCACTTATTTATGCTTAGTAGTATTCATACATAATGGTAATGTGACTGCTCATCTCCAAACCATTAAGGAAAGAACTATGAGGAAAGGGGGCACAATGATTAATTTTGGGTGGACTGCTTAGGAGTTTTTTTGGTTTTTTTTTTTTTGTTTTTTTTTGCTTTTTAAAGCAAACTATTCTTATCTTACTTAGCCTTTTAAAAAAATATGTCAAATTTGAATTAAAATATGCAGTAGACCAGGAACACTGTAAAATTGAAAAGGTAAGTAGTATTTATCACCGTGAATAAGTATGTGAAATAGATTTAACACATAGTTTCTAAGAAGGTAAAGTGTTTCAGTGTTCCATAAACATTTTATCTAAAAAATAAATGTCTTTTAAGAATAGTTTTCCTATTCTGCAATTATCTTTATATTGTCAACCCTCTCACTCTCCTTCCCCAGAGAAAGAAATGTCCTAGATCTTTTATGATTAATCATCTCACTTGTGCTTTTGATCTCACATTGTCCTTTGAATTTTCACCTTTTCCCTCTATAAAAATCTTTACTCATTCCTCTAATTATTTCTGCAAATACTACATACATGTTAAATAACACTTTTGCTGTGAACCAAACCAGTACAATATGGCTATGAATCAAACCACTCCAAATGTACAGCTTAAACACCATGACAATTTATTTTTTGCTATTTAATTTTAAATGTGGGCAGGAATCCTCATGGCTAGCTCACCTGTAATCTTTTTAATATCAGTTGTGATGGTTCTAAAGGTTGAAGGCTGGAATCATCTGAAAGCTTGCTAACTTACATGTCAGGAGGCTGATGTGGATTGTCAGGAATTCAGCTGTATCTGTTGGCCAGAAACCTCTTTAGGTGGCCTGAGTTTCCTTATGGCATGATGACTGCATTCCTTATTTATTATTATTTTAATATGTCTTTATTGATTTCACAGAGAGAAAGGGAGAGAGAGAGAGAGAGAGAGAGAGAGAGAGAGATTAAAACATACTGTTTTCATGACCTTGCCTCAGAAATCATGCAGCATCATTTTCACTGCATTCTCTTCATAAAGACAGCCAGAAGGCCTGTCCAATTATAATGGGAATGTAAAAAAATTTACCTCTTTATGGAGTACATGCAATACACTGAAAGAGCTTGAGGGATCAGAATTATTGCTACAGACATATTTGGAAGAAAGAACCTTCCAGTTGGTCCATGAGAATCCGTAGTCCCCACATGCAACATGTGCTCTCAATCCTCCTCCAAGAACAAACTAATTCCCCATTTCAGAATCAGTCTCATTCTCAAGTAGCAGGATATTTTTATCTAAATCAAGTGTAGATACAGAAGTGGCCCCTCCAGTACATTTCAAGTACAGTCCCTTGAGCATATGTCTCAATTTGAAAGTCTGAGAACTAAAGAGATATTTCCTTTCCCTTACCCCCAACATACAATGGTGAGACAGGCTTTGGTAACAACTCTGGATACTTTCATCAAGAAAGTAGGAATGGGAGGCCTACAGCAGCCACTCATCCACAGAAATTCTGAACACCAGCTGGATAACATAGTGCTAGTTCCTGGATTAGGTCTCAGTACTACTGAACACCAGCTGGATAACAGTGCTAGTTCCTGGATTAGGTCTCAGTACTACTGAACACCAGCTGATTAACAGTGCTAGTTCCTGGATTAGGTCTCAGTACTACTGAACACCAGCTGGATAACTTAGTGCTTGTTCCTGGATTAGGTCTCAGTGCTATGATCCATCAGAGCTCTTGATTCTGCACTTTGGATTCTTGGTTGTGCCTTCTGGAACAACCTTCGTTTCCCATTAAAAGTGTCTTGGGCTCCTCTGCCACTGAGTTCCCTCAACTTCCTTCTTGCCCTTAGCAGTATGGAGATTCAAATATCTCTTTTTGTTTCTTTTCTTTTAATCTTTATTGTTGACAGTATTACATATGTCTCCTTTTTCTCCCCATTGACCTCTTCCTGCCCACTCCCCAGGACTTCACCACCCTATTGCCTGTGCCCATGGGTTAGGCATATATGCATACAAATTCTCTACCCACCCACCCAAGCACCCTCCCCTGCCTTCCCTCTGAGATTCAACAGTCTGTTCCACGTTTCTATGTCTCTGGACCTATTTTGTTCATCAGTTTATTTTGTTCACTAGATTCTGCATATGAGTGGTATCATATGATACTTGTCTTTCTTTAGCTTATTTCACTTAGCATAATACTCTATATAGTCCCTCCTTGCTGTCTCAAAGGGTAAGAGTTCCTTCCTTTTTACTGCTGCATAGTATTTTGTTGTGTAAATATGTCACAGCTTTTTTATCCACTCCTCTGCTGATGGGCACTCGGGCTGTTTCCAAATCTTGCAAATTGCACTGCTATGAACATAGGGGTGCATATATTCTTTCTTATTGGTGTTTCAGGATTCTTAGAATATATTACTAGAATATACTTATGTGTCATATATTTAACATAACAATTTTCTAGAGAGCAAGGAGGTAATGTTAGTTTATCTTTGTATCTTATAGGCACTAGTAGGAATAATTTGGGTAAAATAAAACATTATGCTGTTTTGATACTACTTATATTTTCCTCCAAATTTATCGACAATATTTTTGTTTAAGACATCTTGCAAATGGCTTTAACAATTTTTTAACTCTAGTTCATCAAATTAACTTATTATCCTCAAATAACCTAACTTTCTACCTTAATTCTTACCTCTTTGACATTTTTTAAAAATCTACTTTTAAAAAGTCTTTATTGTATGCTCCCTTTTCCCCCATTGATCTCTTCAACCTCACACCTCCCCCCCTCCCCAGGCCTTCATCACCCTGCTGTCTGTGTCCATGGGTTATACATCCTCTGGCTTTTTGTCTAAGAGAGTCAAACTCTCCTTGGAGAGATAGGGCATTTGTCCATTGATGTGTGGAGTAACCTGTACTTTTGAATGTCTTGGGAAGAAGAAAGAATGATGACCTGCATTTTGAATGTTTCTAGAAACTTTGCTCATTTATTTTCACTTGTTGTCAGAGCTAGGTCAACCCTAAAGGCATCCCATCTCGTGTGTGTGTGTGTGTGTGTGTGTGTGTGTGTGTGTGTGTGTGTGTAATGGAGAAAAAGGGCAGTAAATGTTTAATGGAACACAGACTGGGACCTTAAAAAGAAGATGGTTCTATTGCTAATAGAAACTTTAGGGACAGAACTGTTGAACTCTCTGACACATAGCACCACTCAAGTAACAATTAAAAATGTTTTAAGTTTTTCTTACAGGATGAACTTTTAATGTAGGCAGGAACTTGAATCACTTATGAATTTCCCAAGGAAAGTGGTTAGGTTACCCTTGGATTTTCCTGAATGCAAACACAACAGCTGTTTTCTTAATTCAGAATTTGAAACAAATTGGTAGAAACTTCATTCTAATGAATAAAATGATACAGACAGAAGTTATAAAAATATAAAGAAAAACATAATGTGAGTATTTAGAAGTGAAGAAGGTAGAATTTGAGAATTAAGTTATAGTTTGAAAAGTTGGAAGAATATAAAGCAGCAGGTAGGTTTTAACAAGTTAATCTCAAGTTAGGAGTATAAATTGCATGAGAGCATGCATAGCATTTGAGAAACATGGCAAAGGGTTACAACCCAGTGCTATGTGGTGGCAGAAAGAAAAAATGTAGATCTTGATGTTCCGGTATTTTCCTCATAACTTGGTAATCCTGAGTCTTTATGCAGGATGCAAACAGATTGGGGGAAATTAGCAAATGGCCATGGTTACTCAACCAGGAATTCTGGGAACTGTCTCTGACTCTTAGCATTTAGCTCTCCTAGTAACTAAAAAGACACGGAATAGGACTTTAAAAATATACTAAGACAAAAGAATAGAAGGAGAAAGCTTATTTCACAGAGGAAATATGCCTAAAGATGTAATTCGAGTCTTTTTGGTCTTATTTTGTTTTTGTTTCAGTTTCAGTTTATTTGTGTGCATTTCAACTAAATAAAGGTTTATAGTAATAAATCTCAGAGTGAGAGGAAAATTCATGAGATCATTTTCTCAGAACCCTCACTAGGCAGGTAAGATGTTGTTTATGTTTTACAGAATAAACAACAGAGCTCTCAGAAGAGGTAAAGGAATTTTCCTTGGTCAGGGGATGGTGGAGTACAGAATGCTTTTTTTTTTCTTCTTTCATTTCTATCATTATTTTCATTTTGATTGCTTAAAATACAAACCATTAGACAAATCCAATGCTATGTTCCAAAATTTACTTTGAATAGTATTTAAAGTTACTAATGACAAAGAACAGAGTTTAAGTTTTTATATTCTTTTGCATGTGATTTTTAAGGTTATGGAAAATATGAGGTCAGAAAGTTTTTATCTATTAGTTCTGAAAATGCCTTCAATTGACTGTGATTGACAATTTTTAAGAAATGATTGACAGACTCTGATGAGCAGTGATTTAAAAAAAAATGACAGCCTTAAGTATTTTGAATGTTACATTTTAAAGGAATTAAGTTGCTAATGGAATAACAGTGGTCAATGAAGAAACAATTGGCCATTGCTTTTTATGTTGCTGGATTATTATTCCTCAGAGAACACTGATAATCATTCTCACAAGTTTTTGTTTGTTTGTTTTTTGTTCATTCTCACCCAAGGATATTTTTCCAGTAATTTTTAGGGAGAGTGTAAAAGAGAGGAGGGAAAGACAGAGAGAAATATCCATGTGAGAGAAACACATGGATTGTTTGCCTCCTGTATGAGCAGGGCTCAGTGTGGGGAGGAGCTTGCAACAAAGGTATGTGCCCTTGCCCAATTAATGGAACCGGAGTCCCTTTGGTCCCCAGGCTAATGCTCCATCTACCTGGCCAAACCAGCTAGGGCTCATTCTCACAAGTTTTTACTGAGATTCCAATGAAACAAAATTCTCCTTCAGATAAGATTGTATCATGAAGTCCAAGTTAACCCATTAGATCAGTCACTTTGCCTTAGGATATTGATAATTCACTGTAGAATAAAGTGCACCAACGCACTTTATTATTATTTAATGTCAGCTCTTTGGAAACACACATAGTATTTTCCTCAGATTCATGAAAAATGACAGGGCAATTAAACCAAAATTATTTCTGGATATTACTCTCCCTCTGGACTCAATCCACGTTATATTTCTGACTAGTTTCCTAATGAGTTAGCAAATTATTTGGTCCCACAGTGTCAAGTTAAATGTACCAATTTTTATTTTTTAATCCTTAGATATTTTTTCCATTGATTTTTTTTTAATTTTTTTTTAGAGAGAGTGGAAGAGAGAGTCAAAGACAGAGAGAAACATCAATGTGAGAGAAACACATTGATTGGTTGTCTCCTGCATGAGCCCTATCCATGATCAGGGCAGGAAAGGAGCCTGCAACCAAAGTATGTGCCCTTAACTGTAATCCAACCCTGGACCCTTCAGTCCACAGGCCGATGCTCTATCCACTGAGCCAAACTGGTTAGGGCAGTGGTGGGCAAACTGCAGCTGGCGAGCTACATGAGGCTCTTTGGCCCCTTGAGTATGGCTCTTCCACAAAATACCACATGCAGGTGCACACATACAGTGCTATTGAAACTTCGTGGCCCATGCACAGAAGTTGGTATTTTGTGAAAGAGCCACGCTCAAGGGGCCAAAGAGCCACATGTGGCTCGTGAGCCGCAGTTTGCCAACCACTGGGTTAGGGCAAATGTGCCCATTTTTTATTCTTAAAGAAAATTGAAGCTTTAGCTCTGAGCTTCATTCATCTAGGATCTGATATAGGCAAAAAAAAAAAATAGTATGATTTTTGAGGTATCTAATACAGATAAAAACTGTGGTACATTTACACAATGGAATACTATGCAGCTGTAAAAAAAAAAGATGGATATCTTATCCTCCGGGACAGAATGGATGAACCTGGAGAATATTAAGCTAAGTGAAATAAGCCAATTAGAGAAAGACAAATATCACATAATCTCACTTATTTGTGGAGTCTGATGAACAAAAGGAATTGATCAACAAAATAAGACCCAAAGCATGGAAGCATGGAACAGACTGACATATCTCAATGTGGGGGTGGGGGATGAGGAGAAATAAACCAAAGAACTTATATACTTGTATGCATAGCCTATGAACAAGGGCAATAGGGTAGTGAAGATATGAGGGTTTGGGGGCTTTGGGTAATAGGGGGATAAAGAGGGAGAAAATGGGAGAAATCTGTAATACTGTCAACAATCTATACTAATAATCTATACTAATAAAAGGGTAATATGCTAATTAGACTGGGTCAACCAGACATCTTTGGTTGTCCGGTCCTCCTTCCAGACAAAGCCATGGTGGTGGAGGCCGAGGCAGAGGTGGTTAGGGACAATAAGGCCAGCAAGGGAGGGCGGTTAAGGGCAATCAGCCAGGCAGGCAGAGAGGTTAGGGGTGGTCAGGCACGCAAGTAGATGAGCAGTTAGGAGCCAGTGGTCCTGGATTGCAAGAGGATCCCAGCAGTTGGACATCCCCCGAGGGGTCCCGGATTGAAGAGGGTGCAGGCTGGGCTGAGTGACTCCCCACCCTGTGCACAAATTTCATGCACTGAGCCTCTAGTAAATAAATAAATATAGATGATGATAGATAGATAGATGATAGATAGATAGATAGATAGATAGATAGATAGATAGATGATAGTCAATCAAAGTATCTTTTCAACAAAACTCCCAATGGAAGTCTATTTTGTCTTGTAAGCTAACATTTTTTCTTTTATTTCTTTTAAAAAAATTATTGAATTTATTAGGGTGACATTGATTAATAAAATTGTATAGGTTTCAAGTGTAAAATTATATAATGCATCAGCTATATATTGTATCATGAGTTCACTACACAAGGTCAAGTTTCCTTTTGTCCCATTTATCCCCACTTTCCCCTTTTCTACCCGCCACTATCCTCCTTTCCCTTTGGTAACCACCATACTGTTATCTGTCTGGAAGGGGTTTTTTTGTTTGTTTTGTTTTGTTTGCTTAACCCCTTCACCTTTTTTACCCAGGCTTCCAACCCCCCTCCCCTGCCAATCTGTTCTCTGTATCTGTGAGTCTCTTTTTGTTTTGTGTGTTTATTTTGTTCATTAGATTCCCAACACAAGTGAAATCATATGGTATTTGTTTTGTCTGCCTGGATTATCTCACTTAGCATAATACTCTCCAGGTCCATGCTGTTGCAAAAGGTAAGATTTCCTTATTTTATTTTTTTGGCTGAGTAATATTTCATTGTGTAAATGTACCATAACTTTTTTATCCACCCATCTACTGATGAGCACCCATTATTTCTTTCAAATGTCTCCATTTTTGTCTATGGCACTAACATCCTTTAAATAAATAATTATCTGCCTATATTCATCTTATTTTTTCACTCTATATACAGTTCCATTTTTTCTACATACTGATAATTTTATGTTTATAACATTTTTTGTATTCTTCATTTTTCAAAAAATGAAGAATACTCATCACCTTTTCTGTTGTCCATATCATTAAACCCAAATAATGCAGTGACCTCCATTATGACCCAAAACAAACTCTCACAAGTGGTGGATAAGGAAATCATAATCAAAGTAACATGTAGAAAAGCATAGAGATCATGGTTGACAATACAGTCTATGTAAATCAACAGTCAATCATCTTTGATTGCACTATTAGAAAGAGAAGCATTAAAAATAAAGCATTAAAAGGAGCCTTAAAAATAAAATAAAGCACCTATATATATCGAAGCATATGTGACCAGTCGACCGACTGGTAGCTATGACGTGCACTGATGACCAGGGGAAGACACTCAATGCAGGAGCTGCCATCTGGTGGTCAGTGTACTCCCACAGCAGGAGCGCCACTTAGCTGACCAAATGGCACCAGAAGCTGGGCTCATGGTTGGTGAGCACAGCTGCACCAGCATAAACCTCTCCACCTCTGGGGCAGCACTAGGGAGCAGCAGAGGCAGGCGCAGAGGGGCCAGGATGAGTGGGAGCAGCACCCCAGCTGCCTGCCATTTCATGCCCTGCTACTTCTCTTGGGGGATGGGCCTGTGGGGATCAGGACAAAACCAGCTCTCTGACATCCCCCCGAGGGGTCCCAGATTGTGAGAGGGCGCAAGCTAGGCTGAGGGACCCCACCAGTGCATGAATTCATGTACTGGTCCTCTAGTTTAAGATAATAGACTTTGGAATTTCGTGATCTGGATTTTAATCTTGATTGTCTAACTTTAACTCAGAGTTAGGTTTCTAATCTGTAGAATGAAGATGATGACAGTAACTATCATTTATTATATGTTTACCACGTGCCGAGCAACAAGTACTGCATATGTCTTATTGTTTTTAACCCTCATAATAACCCTGCTAAATTATTATCCTCATTTTACAGAGGATAATCTGTAAATAATGAATCGCAAGGAGGCAAATTAATTTTTTCCAAGATCACACAGTTACTACACCACAGAACATGAACTCCAGCCCCTGGTCTCAGACATCAGAGCTTATGTTTTAACCACAGAAAACTGAGTGAGATTATGTGTGTTCCTCATTATCATTAAGCTAGGTACATAGTAGCTGTTCAGTAAATGTTGGTCTCATTCCCTTTCAATTTTATCCTACAGTGTGTTTGTTAAAATATACGTTAAGTACTGGATTCATTCCTAGCTACCATATTATAAATGTCTGTAAACTAAAATGGGATGAACTGTTTGACGAATGAGCAGGATATTGAAATGCGCCATAATTTCTTCGGTCAGAAAAAAAAAAAAAGGTCCTGAATACACCTGATTATCTGTCTTCAAGGTGGAAGAGAGTGTGTGAATCATTTCTTTCTGAGACTTCTTGTTGAACACTTGACGTGATAGTATCACTGTTCTTCCCATCTTTTGTCAAGCTCTCTACCTCATCCCCAATTAGGGATGCCCTATTATTCTCTCATCTCCACAATTTTGGTATTCTATCCCTCTCCTAATTGTCTCCCCATTGCTACATCTGTTGTCAACACTTTCCACTTTGTTCTTTAACAAATCACTGCCTAGCATCATTCTCTTCACTCAGTGCCCTATTTGCCTACTTATTAAAACTCTAAC
>NW_006283544.1:2847034-2861957 GCF_000327345.1 Myotis davidii
AGAGAATCTACAAATGATATTTCTACTTCCTTACATCCTTGTTTCTCACCCCACTTCAATCTGGCATCTGGTTCCACCGCTTCACTCAATTTACTTTCACTTATATCTACATTGCCCTCATTTGCTGTGCTTATCTCACTTGATCTCCCTGTGGCAGTTGGTAGTGTTGAACTCGTTTCTTCCTGAAATTCTTTTTCCTCTGGACTTCTGTGACCCTCTCCACTAGATCTTTCTCTCTGTTTGTCTATCCTGTCATTTTCCTGTACTCTTGTTTCTCCACCTAGATTTAATATCTTATATACTCTCTCTAAAGAACTTTACAGAAACTTGAAAAATTAACTATCATTCATGTAATAATGAATCTCAATTTCCAATCAAGAAATATGGGAATCAAAGAATCCCACCATTCTACATCAAACTGCCTTGTAAAATATCTCCATATGTCTGAAACTCAATGCCACTGACTACACTCAACTTTTCTTCCTTCCACCCGACCCACTGCCTCTTCCTTTGCTGCCTATGTCGGAGTGTGAAACCACGCTGTCTTAGCCAGAAATGTTGAGATTCATTTTGTGTTCTTTCTCATACAGACACGGGTATTATTTTATTTATTCAAAAACCATTTATTAAGCACTTGTTATGTAGTGTGGCAGAAGTAAATGTATAGGAAGGACATTAAATAATTATGTAGATGCAATGTTATGAAAATGCATAATGTATATATCAGCTCAGAGAGTCTGAGTAGACCTGCCTAATATCTCCTAGCCCATCTTTGTTCTTTCTTTTCTTTTTCCACAGTCACTCCTGTTTCTCTTCTACTTTGCTGCAGTAGCTTCTTGTTCTATGTAGTCTGAACCTTTTAAACTACCCTCCTCGCTGTTGTCAGAGTGACCTTTATAAAATGCCATTTTGATATCACTAGCTGACTTTCCAACGTTAAGTGGCTCTCAAGACTGTCATGCTATAGTTCACAGTTCATAGCTTAACATCCAAACACTTCACATTTAGACCCCAGATTTGTTTCTAGCCTCTTCTTAGACCATCGCTCCACTTGTTTTCACTGCTTTCTCCTGGAGTGTGTAAGATTTCTGCACCTTCTCATTTATTATTGCCTTGTCATAAAATATACTTTCCCTTATTATATTCAACTAGCTAATTTCCCGGAAGAAATTTCTGATGACCAACTAGCTCAAGCCTTATTGAGACATTCTCCCTTTGCTTTTAGGTCTCCTTTTGTATACCACTCTCACAGAAGTTATTAATTCATTCACCAAGTATTTATTGAGAACCAAATATCATACTTTAACTTACACATCCTTTTTCTTCACCACAACTGTAAGTTTCCTGAGGATAGAGATCATATCCCATTTTACCATTGAAGTCCCAGAACCTAGTAGAGGGATATAAATCTACACTAATAAAAGACAAAGATGCTAACTGACCGTACTTTCGCTATGCCCACCAGCCAATCAGAAGAGTATGCAAATTAACCCAACAAAGATGGTGGTTAATTTGCATACACAGGCACCCAGCAAAGATTGAAGACAATGTAGAAGGAAGCCAAGCACTGCAGAAGGGAGCCAAGTGTTGGAGAAGGGAACAAATCGGAGGTAGCAGAGACAGGAGCGGAGCTGAGGCAGCAGACATGGGAGGGAGCGAAGTGACAAAGAAGGGAGGGAGCAAGGCAGCGGACATGGGAGGGAGGTGAAGCAGAAGACATGGGACAGATCCGAGATAGCGGGGAAGGGAGGGACCCAAGGTGGCAGGGAAGGAAGGGAGTGAGGCAGCGGAGAAGGGAGAGAGCTGAGGTGGCAGAGAAGGGAGGGAGCCAAGGTGGCAGAGATGGGAGGGAGCCTAGGGCGAAGCGTCGAATGGAGGGAGCAAGGCAGCTGAGAAGGAAACGAAGCTCGCCTCGTTCAGCTTCACTCCCTTCTCTGCTTCCCTCTGGTCTCAGGAAGCCCTATTGCAGTAATCTTCCTGCAGCGGGCTTCTAGTATATAAAGAACATGCAATAAATATATTTTAAATGAGTGAGTTGCTATCACAAGAGTCACTGAAAGATAATATATTAATATTATTTATAATATATTAATATTATTTATTGGGAGACCCATAGCTAGTTACTAGGATCTCTGGTCCTAGAGTCAGGCTGTTATATGAATCAAAGGTTTACCATTTACCAAAAATGATTTGTAGATGCTTGTAGGCAAGAGAGAGTGATGTGAGTGGAACAAGGAGGTAAAATCACAGAGGCCTACTACCTGTAAAGAGCTTCAATTAGTATAGCGTTAGTAGAGAAGACATTTTGAGTTGTGAAGTAATGGGACATAAGACCAGGAAAAAAGGACTTTGCATTTCACATTTATGTATTCTAGTCAGCACTCCAGTTAAAAATATAAACAAAAATCCACAACAAACAAACAAACAAAAAAAGGATGAAAACCAGGAATCAAGGCAAGCACATCATAGTAGATGCTCTTAGTCATGGTAAAAAAGATTTGACGACCATTCCCTGATCACACGGGAGCCCAGCTTCCAACCCAGGTACAGCAAGCCCCAGGAAAGTTTATTTCCAGCTTGAAAAACTAGTGGAGAAAAGTTTTAATATCCAGACTATGTTCTCACTGGGTTAACACCCAACAACCATGAGACTGCAAGTGGCTAGTGTCATCAACATTATTAACATGGCCCCACTTTATGTCAAAGTTTTCTTTAGCCTGGAGTACTGCCTTCTATTTTGGAGATTAAAATATTATGTATTTGGATACACATATTTCTTATAATAATATAATCTATGATATGAGCTGAGAAATTGCTCAATTTAAATGAAATTTATTTTAGGTTACTTTGGGTTGAAGGATGAATTATCTGAATGATTTTTTACTTTGTTTTCTGAACAATAGTTATCAGATAGTAGGAAGTAAATATTAAAACAAAGTGACAAAAAGACAGTAATTATGCATCACCTTTGTTATTACTCTTCTGCAGCTTCCACAAAACTTCTCTTCCATTCTCCATTACGTGGCATTTCTACTCACCTGAAGCTAAACCACTTGTCAGTGCCTACATTCAACTTGTTTGTTCCCTCCTCTGTGCCTCGTTACCCCTCCTGGATAGTTTGTTTTCTCTGACTTTATACTGGACAAGGAGCTCCTTCTCACTAATGTCCAAAGAAAGATGCTTTTCCAGATGTCTTTTGAACTCTGCTCTCTTGACAATTAAGGATCATCCCATCAGTTGCCAATTTACTCTCAGATCCCTTCCCTCCCACCTCCTGCTTTGCTCTACCTTAAAGAGAATATTTGTCACATTCATTTGACCTATGATTTCTAGTTAAGTTAAGCCAACGGGAGATACTAGTATAAGATTGGAAGAAGAAACGAGGGGAGAGCCAGGGTATTTCTCCCCAACATTCTCCTTGCTGTGGCATCTCCAGCAGCAGCAGGGTCTCTTTACTATAGATTCAGTTCCCATTGGATGGGCCTGGACTCTGATTCCTCCAGCTTTCTGCAATTGGCAATGCCTGGATTGCCTCAATGTTGGCTTCTCACTCTTCCTTTACCTGGGTGACCAATTCTCTCTGATAAGTTCCTCCTGATAGAAGATTATATAGTACTTTCTGTCTTCCAGACTGGATTTTGACTCATACAGCATACCTTTCATTTTTGTAAGTGAATATATGCTATATTGACTGTGAATTTTTTATAAATCTTTCATTTGAATAAATATAGATATTTTGTTACCTCTACTCGTGTTTTTAGTAATTAAAGAAAGAAATGCTAATTTTCAATTCGGTCATTCAACTCTTTCCTAATATTTTCTAGTATTCTTTCTGTATTTAGTTTTAAATAAATAATGATCAGTTTTTGTTCCCTTTATCTTTGCTTTCTAAGCATTTAGCTCTCTAACAGAAACACTTAGTTGTTTCTGTTAAAGTTGCTATCCAAAAATATACCACTAGCTCCAATAAACAAACTCAAATGTGCCACAGAAACAGCTAAACATTTGAAATATACTGATTTGTGATGAGTAGGACTTAAATAGGGTTGTAAGGCATGGAAATGCAATAGTTAATATTATAAAATAAAAATATTAATATATACTATATTTTATATTGTATATATTTTAAAATAATATAAAACAAAAATATTCAAGTATAAACATCTACAAAAAATTATCATTAATCTGTTTATAGAATTTTGTATTTTCAGATTTACTTACACATTTTTAATGCCAGGCCAACCATTTTTGTGCTAGGGTTACAATAAAGTACAAAAGAGGCAGCAATCCTTACCTCCATGAAGTTTAAATATATAAGTATATAAAAATATAAATATATCCTATTAATAAAAGCCTATGTGGTCATGATGCACCCTCACGTCATGACGCCCTCACACTGTAATGAGCGATCACCAGGAGGTTGCATGCACAGTTGGAGTGCACAATTGGCATGCGCGGGTGGGCCGGGGCTTGACGCTGTGTGCAAGGCGTGGAGGCGGGTTCTGTGGCTCTGGCCTGGCCTACCTCTTTAGAGCAATCCATTGAGAAGCCCCAGATGGGTGGGCAATTGACTGAAGGGCTTCCGCACTGTGATAGGGCACAGGCCAGGCTGGGGGACCCCCCTCCCCATGCACGAATTTCATGCACTGGGCCTCTAGTAAATATATGTTGTTTGTATAGTCTTTAATTTATAATAAGGAAAAATGAGCTAAATAACATATAAGCTTCGGATTGACAAGTCACAGAAGAACATAGGTAAACAATAACCATGTGGAAAAAATCCAACTCTAATGAAACATTAGTCTGCTTTTAAAATGTTTTAATTATATTTGTTGACAGAATATGTCATTTTTAAAAACTGTTTCAAAATATGCATTCTATGGGATTCCATTTTGAGAATAATAAGATATTAACTTTTCTGCTTTATTTTTATGTTGGTATTTATTTTTTCTATAATAAAAATAACTTGCTTTAATAATAATAATGATATATTGTTATATACTTATAACAAGTAGACCATGCTTGGCTTGTAAAGTCAAGATTCCGGGGCTGAGACTGGGCAATAATACTACCTTATTCAGAAGTCTGTCTTATTAAGGCTTTTTGACTGGATGTGTTACATTTTTAACATGAATCAATTTAACATATTTCTAAGCCTTCCTTTATGTTTTGCTTGCAAAAATTCTTAAAATAGCTTTTACCCATTAAAATCTTAAGAGGATTACACAAACTAAATTAGTTCCTGGACTGCAAAAAGCCATAATGAACTTAATATTATTGCTTTCCAAAATATAGACCGATTCTTAATAGACTATTTTACAATAGAAAGTGCCTTTAGGGGTCAGTATAACAAAATTAAGATCAGTTTATAAAGCCTTACAAAAGGCCTGGTGGCAGCATAAAAATGTCCAGTGTAATTATTTGTGAGTTCGTTTGTTCACACACTATTTTCCTTCCTAGGCTTGGTTTGTAAGGAAGTGGACTGACAGATCTCTGATTTTTCTTCTAGAAATTGCACTTGCATTGTGCTGTTTCCCTAAAATATAAAGGTTACTTGATTTGTTTAGTCAAAGTCAATTTTAAAGTTGTTGGAGTTGAGGTGTAAGAATGATTAAGGTTTGTCCTCAATTGTTTAATCTGAAATTAGCTACTGAAGCAAATTTAAAGATAGCCATCATGTTCTATGTGCTCCAGTGGCTTATTCTTTTTATAGTCTTCTTCTTTTATTTATTTTTATTTTTAATTGATATTTAGAGAGAAAGAAAGGGTAAAGGAGAGAGAGAGACCTCAATATGAGTGCACAACATCATTCAATGCCTCCTGCATGCCCCCTTCTGGAGATTGAGCCCACAACCCAGGCATATGCCCTGACCATAATTGAACCAGCAACCTTTTGGTGTGGATTTTATAGTCTTCTTATTGCAGTTCAGATTGAGACCCTTGAGACTCAATGCATAGTCTGCCACTCCATCTCTACCCATCTTCAGTAGCCTGGTTTCTGGCTGGTCTTTGTCATCAGCTCTAGTATCCTTCATAACTTCCTCTTAATATTCATTGCTGGTCTAAGCAGGTAGTACTTTTATCACATGACTCAGCCTTCTAAAGTCTGGTACAGAGACTGGACAAACAATTTTTAACACGTAAAGGCATATATATGTCATCAACAGTTTGAAATTAAACTGGCATTGAGATTTGATAACCAGATCCTTTAAAGATAAACTGTATTTTTTTCTATAGTAATTTTTATTAGTCAAAGATGATGAATTCCCTCTTCAGTGTTCTGTTTTTTTAAATAAGCCACATTGCAACACGTTAGAATGACCTTGTATCAATTCATATAATGTTTATAATTAAATACAAAGAATTTGCGAACAGCATTTTATATGCTGAGTCATTTCATATTTGTAGGCAAATGTCTTGAGGCCATCTGGGTGTCTCCATAAATTCAGAGCAGTCAGTGCTCACCAAGATTTAGAATTAATTTCCAGTTAAGATAACACTTTCAAACAGAAAGGCTAAAAGAAAGTTTGTTCCAAACGTAGGATGAGAAAGTCCTCTGATATGTATGGAAACTACCGGAAGGATTGACTTGAATTATGTGAAGGTCTGAAGTTGTGTTCAGGTTATTTACCAGAGTTGATATCAGCTTTCAATATTAAACATCTTTTCCACTGGCCCTCACAGTGAAGACTTCCCCTAGATGCGAGGTCTGCCTATTGATAGGCTTAGTAAAACAACAACAACAAAAAACAATTACATTCGAGAACAGACTTTTTTTTACCATTTCTGACTCAATATTTTTATTTCTTCTGTGGCTTTTTTGTTAATTACTCTATTTTTCACTCTTAAACAAAAACAGCATAGTATTTTTTTTTATTGGCGTGTGGCTAGACCTCTGAAGAGAAAACTGGTGCCATTGCTAAAACATTTAGAGAAAAGTTGGGTTTGGGTCCTTTTTATTTGAAAAACTAGATATCAAAATAGTAAAAGTTATAGTCAACTTTCAATGCTAAAACAAATGTAGCTGGAAAAAAAAGCATATATTTTAATATAGTCACCAGAACCTACTATGTGAGAAAACTCCTAAATTGCATATTGGACTGTTTGACACATGGTAATTCAGGGAAGAAGGGTATGTTATACATAAAAATAGTCCATGCTGAGTGAAGCAGCTAATTAACATACCAATAGTAACGCACTTAATATTAGTCAAAGAAGTAGCTTCCCTAAGGAAGAATTGTGCTGCACTTGAAGTCATCACTAGTCATTTAAATTGACATTGGACAAGGCATTAGAGGACAGGCAATAGGAAATATACTTTCATTGGCAGAAAGGAATTGGTAGAAAGAAGGTATAAGGAAAAAAAACAGATTAAAATTACTCAGAGATTTATGGTATGGTATTTATTTCCCTTATCTTGTGAAAATAAAATTTAAATGATAAGTAATTTTATGCTCTTTACTTTTATGGTTACCTAGTATTAGCTAATTTTTATTTAAATTAAATATATGAGGCACATAACTTATGGGAGAAATTTGTTATGTCTGGTAGCTTAATCTGCCTGAATGTTTTAAGGAATTCTAACCAAGGCATGTATATGGAATTTAACTGTATATGTAAATATTATAAATAATGTTTTATCAAATTTACTGTTATTAAGGATTCCCTTAAGATTTTAAGGTTTAATCACTTTGTACTACTCCTTTATCATTATGGTGTGCCCCACATGCATTACTTAATTCTAGGCATATATTTCTATTCTTAGATGCTTTATTGAATTCCCCTAGTCAAAAAAAAAATCCATATTGAAATGTGAGTGGTAAACCTCAGTTGCATAAATAATGGCGATCCTTTGTAATGAATAATTTAGTCATACTTTTAAAATAATTCATCAGGAACAAGATGTGAGTAGGAAACAGGATGAAGTGCTAGCATCTGAATACTATACAGGTATTTCTGTGTGCAAACTGTTGCATTTTATAACATTACTATGTTAACTATGCGTTCTTGCCCTTATACGTGCCGTCAAAAATCAGTGGTTTAAGAAAACCATAGCATTATCATCCCACTGAGGTTTGAGTAGTTTAAGTTTGAATAAATATACAGTGGTCTGTCTCCGGCAACTAAATCTAGAACCCAGAAATAGTGCCAAGGTTGTAGCCAATTCGTAATCTACCAGTTACCTAACATCTGTCTAATAAATCTGGCACCTCACTCAGTGATTTTCAAGTAGGGGTGGTTTGTCATCCCATCCCTGGGTTACATTTGGAGACATTTTTAGTTGTCACACTGGGTGAGGGAGTATCTAGTGGGTAGAGGCCATGGATGCCGCTACACCTCCTACAGTGCACAAGACAACCCACAACAAACATCTTCTGACCCAAAATGCCAATAGAGCTGAGGATAAGAAACTGTTATTACTAACCCAAGGTTCCTCCTTCTTCATTAAAGAGAGACAAACCCTCGAACATTTTAGGGCTCCATACACTTGTTTTAAGCTCTGACAAAATCTTGTAGGGCAACTGAATGGCATCAAAAAAGCTCTGTCGTTGTAAATCAGACACTTGCAAACTCATGGTCTGAGAGAGACCTGGCAGGTGATATAAATTTTGTTAAGTGGTCACAGTCGTGTTTTCCACATTTCACCCTTTTTAAAGGAGCAGCTATTCTCCAACTCCAGGAATTTCTAGCCAGGCCGGAGCAAAGGCCACAGCTGCTAATTTTTAAAGAGGAACCAGATATACAGATATTTTAATGTGAATTCCCCTAATTTTTAATTGTTTCTAATTCTATTTTTAACAGATCAGGAAGGCCATACAAAATACACCAGATCAAATCTAGTCTCTGGACATCCATTTTGTTGTATTTTTGTTTTTGCCTCTCTTCTCAGTTCTGATTGTCATGTGCATATTCATTCATTCCTACACTCACTATTTCCATTCACTTAACAGACACTAATTGAGCACATATTATGTTGATGCTGTAGATGATAAATTAGAATTAAACAATAGCACGCATAATTCTTGATTATTCTGAAATGCTGGGTTTATTCTCCCTGAGGATCAAGCTCTTTTATGATTCTAAGTAATATGTTTTGAATTAATTGATCAGCTGATTGATAGATTTGTTTCCTTTTCCTTGGCAACTTTTTCTATTAAAAGGTCAGCACATACCTGGGTATCTCATTCCCCAACTGACCTTTACCAACTCAGGGATGGTGCTTTGAAAATTGGAAGTACTGAATCCAATGGCTTTTTACTCAACAATTCATAACCTCCATCTCTCTGTTTTTATCAACACTTTTTTAAACTTAAGCCTTTCTTCATTTTATCACTACTAAATGGCTTATGAACTTTCTAAACTAAATATTTAAAAAACACTGTAAAGAGTACAAACAGAATCTAGTAGAATGATAATTTCATCCTTAAAATCAATATCACTTCACAGACCCTGCTATCCTGATGTTTGCAACAATCTTGGGAGAGTATCATCATTTTGTAGATGGTGAAACTGAGTCACAGGTAAAGGGAGTTGATCATTATCAGGCAGCTGGTAAGTGTTGAAGCCAGAATTTGAATCCTAGCTATCTGTAGCAAAGCCTTTGCTCTGCACCATTGCTCCAGGAAGACTTACAGAACAAATATGTGCACTTAAAGTTGGGATGAAGGGACAGGAATGGAAGAAAAACAAGTTCTTCTGCACCTCACCCTTTTCAACAATTCTCCATAGAGTTTAACCCATGATCTCTATTCAAATTCAAACACATGCACACGTGGGGACACACACACACACACACACACACACACACACACACACACACACAGCATTCACAGGTAGTCAGACATCAGATTTCTAAGAAAGCTGGCATTCTGGATGAAGCAGAGCCGCATTACATGGCAGTAAAGGGCTTGAGTTCCTCCTCTCTGCCAGGGTGTGTGAACACTGGCTCTCCACTCTCACCCTGTGATGGAAAGAATTAGGTTGAGTAATTTTTGTCTTCCACACGCCTTTCTAAGTAATTAACCAAATTTATACACATTTTTCTTTTAAATCTAACATAATCCTCTATAGGAACTTTTGTTTAGCTCAGGTTCAGACTGCTGGATTTCTTGTATATTTGTATATCTTTAACAATTAAATTTTTCTCTTTCAAGTTTCACTTTTAGAAAAGAAAAATATGAACTTGAAACAAGGTTAAGAGTTAAAAAAATAACCAATTCATATGTATGCTTTCTATTAATATAATAGAGAAAAAACATTTTTGTGTGAATAAGGCTTATTCTCAGAACCTTTCAAGGAAAGGATTTTCTTTATTAAAAAAACAAAACCTGTTTCCATACAGTGAAGTGGACTCATTGCATTAGTCATCTACAGTGTTAAGAAACTTATAATTGATTTTTACTCTTTTCAAACCTATAATTGAAAAGTGAAACTTTGCAATAAAATAATATAACCCAGTTTATGTTGCTATGGGAAAGTAAAAGGTTTCCTCCTACTTTAGTTTATTAATTTTCAAATAATGCTTAAGGGCTTGTTATGATAGTTCTTTACAAGGTAGTAAATATATAGTTATCCAGACTGTCTGGGTTGAAAACTAATTAATATTAGAAACTAAAACATTTAGGCTTATTATTTCTGCAAATCAAATGACTCCAAATACAATTTTTATATTAAGTCTAATGTGCAATGACCCAGGAATATCCCCTCAGTGCAAACTATAATCTAAAATACCCCTCATCTTTGTTATTGTTGTTAAGCAAACAATCTGGAACTCTAAAATGTGGCATCAAAAAGGGTATTTGGGGCAACAGGTAGTGAAAGCAGCAATCTGAAATAAATAAATTGAAAATAAAGCTATTTAAATAATTTAAAGTTTCTTTGAAAGCAAATTTGCAGAAAGGGAGGATGGGAAAAAAATACATTCCCTGATGGAAAATATCAAGCACTATACAAACCAGAAAGTATGTCCAAGATTAAGTGAATGAGGTTTCCTATAATTTCAATTAGCACTGCTTGCTTTAAATCTGTTCTAGTGATATTTTTAACAGAGCCACATATTTTAAAATTTGCATAAACATAAAGTTGTAAGAGCAGGAAAGAGGAATTTCACTATTCACAAGGAAAATGAAGGTATAAAGAACACAAGAAATCTCTTATTTTTATTTAGACATTTAAATGATCAAATCATATTAAATTGTTTGAAGTATTTCTAGACAAGTTATATAAAAAGATGAATGAATGTTTCATCATCCTTAAATATTTCTGAAGCTTACAAATAAAACAGTTTTTAAAAAAATGGCAGATATATAACATTGCAAATGCATAGTCAAATAACATTTATTTAATGAATTAGGAGACTATTATGACACATGTGGCAAATGGAAATGAAATTATTGAAAATGTTTGTGTGTTTGAGTCAAGATATGAGAAGATGAGAGAGGGAAAAGATTATTTTGAAAAATTAAAATCTTTAATAACTTTAGCAACATACAAAAGTGACAATGGATGTATATTGTGTAATATCAAATACAAATAGAATTGCATGTACACTGACTTCATGTTTGTAGATACAAAGGGGTTCTACAGTCAGCAGAAATCCTCTGAAAATTTTTAATTGAGATAAGATTATAATTTATGAAACTTATATTTTCTTGAAAAGTGATGGGCATCATAATATTTATATTAAAATTTTTTCAGGATTAAAGAGAAAACATTTTAGAAGAATTTCCTGTTTAATCCTTCTGTAAAATTATTTATCTCATTTTCATATTTATTCTATATTTTGTAAACTGGTTCACACTGAAACACACTTTTTAAAAAATTTTTTATTGATTTTTTTCAAAGAAGAAGGGAGAGGTATAGAGAGAAACATCGATGAGAGAGAAACATCGATCAGCTACCTCCTGCACAAACCCTACTGGGGATGTCCCCACAACCAAGGTACATGCCCTTGACCGGAATCAAACTTGGGACCCTTCAGTCCACAGGCCGACGCTCTATCCACTGAGCCAAACTGGTTAGGACTGAAACACACTTTCTGACAATGAATTCTTATTTGTCAAAAAGTCAACTCATTTAAGATAACCGCATTTGTTTTTGTTCATTTTTGTCTCATATTTCTTTACTTGCTTTATATTTATTTATTATTATTTTTATTTATTGTGGACACGATTACAGATGCCCCCCTTTACCCACCTCCACCCAGCCCCTATCTCCTCTTCCTTCTGATCACCACCACACTGTTGTCTGTACCCATGGGACATGCACATATGTTCTTTGGCTATTCTCTTCGCCTTCTTTCATCCAGTCCACCCCATTCCCCTTCCCTCTGACCTCTGTCAGTCTGTTCTATGTATCCGTGCCTCTGGTCCTATTTTATTCATCAGTTTATTTTGCTCATTTGATTCCACATATAAGTGAAACTATATGGTATTTGTCTTCCTCTGTTTGGCTTAATTCACTTAGTATAGTAATCTCCAGGTCCATCCATGCTGTTGAAAATGCAAGATTTCCTTCTTTTGTACAGCTGTATAGTATTCCATTGTGTAAATGTACCACTGCTTTTTTAACCAATCATCTACTGATGGGCACTTTTCAATGACTGGAATTATTACTAAGCAGGAAACAAAGTACAGGAATAAGAAATATGACCAGGCTGGATAAACACAGAGTAAAATGTTCAGTACCTTGGACAACTTTTTTACATTATTGACCTAAAATGGTGGAGAAATGTGTGGGAGAGACTGATCCCTCCCAGTATAGTATGTATCTTTTCATTCACCACTTCATTGCAACTTTATATTATAACTGGAGGCCTGGCGCACAAAATTCATGCTCGGGTAGGGTCCCTAGGCCTGGATGGAGATCAGGGCCCATCTACAGGGTGACTGGCAGGGCAAATGGGGGACCCCCCACTTGCCTGGCCTGGGGCCTGTGGGCTGGGGACAGCTCCTGCATTGGACGTATGCCCACTGGTGGTCAGTGTGAGTCATAGCGACTGGGCATTCCAACAGTTGTTCTGTCATTTGGTCTATTTGCATATTATACTTTTATTATATAGGACGCTTCTGCCCTGCCTTATTGCCCCCTAACTGCTCCCCTGCCAGCCTGATTGATGTCTAACTGCTCTGCTGCTGTCCGGATCACCCACAGCTGCCCTCCCCTGCCGAGACCCACCTCCTCCTCCAGGACCCGCCTCCTCTGTGCAAGGCAGCAGAGACGTCAGCACCGGCCTCCTCCATGCTGTGCAGAACTGCAAGACCCCCAGGCCTCACCACAAGGAGCAGCCGCAGGACCCCACCTCTGCTGTGCACATGGCCATCTTTGTGGCAGCCATCTTGTGGCAACATTGGGCGTGAGGGCCACCTAAGCTTTTATTAGTACAGGTACTTAAGAAAGTGACATCACTGTTTAAGAGACAAGAAATATAAATCTGTGACATCTTTCCATTTTCCATCCAGTAACAACAACAGAAAACCACAATGATGACAGCAGTAATATTTATTGAGCAAATATGTGTAGCTATTTAAAGCTGAAGATACACTCCCAACCTATCCTCCTTTCTTGATTCATTTTTTTTCCTAAGACCGCTAGCATTTTGTATACTATATATTGCACATGTATTTTCTTCCTCTCCTCCCTAGAATGTAAGTTCCAAGAGTACACATAGTGAGGCACTGAGATAAGCAGCTCCAAACCAACACTTCTATCTATAGCCGACCCTTGAGCAACAGGCATTCAAACTGCGCAGATCTACTTATACATGGACATGGATTTTTTTCAATAAATACTGTAAGTGTATTTTCTCTTCCTTATGATTTTCTTAATAACATTTTTTCTCTAGCCTTCTTTATTGTAAGAACAGCATATAATACATGTCACATACTAAATATGTGTTAATCATCTGTCAATGTTATCAATAAGGGTTCCTGTCAACAGTAGGCTATTAGTAGTTAATTAAGTTTTAGGGGAGTCAAACTATACTGCACTGGAGGTCAGTGCCCCTAATCCCTTGTTATTCAAGGGTCAACTGCCGGGAGCCGGTCCATCCTTGCTGTTTCAAGGGACCTGGCATGTGTGGCATACTGTTCTTAATATGTTTACTCACCTTCTTGGCACTATGTGTTTTAACCAAGGTCACCTCTCCGAGAAAGGTTGTTTCCCCAGGTAGAGATTTTCCCCTGAAGTTAGGGAGGGAATAAAACCCCTGCACTAAGTGCCAGGTGGGTAATTAATCTCTTTAACTATGAACAATCATGCTTAAGCTACATAATCTTTACTCCCTGGAATGGAGATAAGAAACACCCTAACCTTTGGAATAGAGATTGATAGGATTGAATCAACTGGTATAAATACAGATGTAACAAGACAACAAGACACAGATCTTAGAAGACAGAACTTAGAAGACAGAACTTAAAGACAGAACTTAGAAGACAGAACCTACACAGAACCTAGAGACAGAAGAACTTTGCTGGAGAGAACATGGGAAAAGATCCTGGACAGAACCTGGCTACAGAACTTGGTTGGAGAACCTAGACAGAACCTGGCTGAAGAACCCGGCTACAGAACCTGGCGACCGAACCTGGCTGGAGAACCTAAACCAAACCTGGCTGGAGAACCTAGCGAGAGAACATGGCTACAGAACCTGGCTGGAGAACCTGGAGAACATGGCTGGAGAACCTAGCAAGAGAACATGGACACAGAACTTGGCTGGAGATTGTGGCTAGAGATCCTGGCAAGGCTGCTGATCAACTGAACGCTGTCTCCGTGTCATTCCTTCTTTGCCGACTCTGTCCACACCTTTGGGGACCCTTGGACCTGCTGGAGTTGGACCCCAGCAGTCAACTGTACTTCTTTTTGTTATTTTTCTGTAACATTTTAGTAGGAAATGTTTTTCTACTCAACATGTTTTGTTTTGTACAGA
>NW_006283544.1:2862023-2868112 GCF_000327345.1 Myotis davidii
AGTCCTTAAATAAGAGTAAGTGTGGAGGCGGGGTCAACTTGGGGAAAAGGAGACATATGTAAAACTTTAGACAATAAAAAAATCCTATCTAATAACAGACAAACATGCTAATTGACCATACCTTCGCTATGCCTCCCATTGGCTAATCAGCGCAATATTCAAATGAACTGCCAACAAAGATGGTGGCCAATTTGCATACTGCAGGCAGGGCGGGACACCGGAAGCCGCCATCCAGGCCCTCGTGTGCAACTCCAGTAGCCTCCAGAAAGCCAGGCTGCAGGCAAGGTGGTCCCCCAGGAGGCAGGAGCTACCTTGCCTGTGGCCGTGATTGTGATTGTGATCATGATTGGAAAGCCAGGCTGCAGGCAAGGCAGCCCCCGGGATCAGCGAGGTCTGCAGGTGAAGCAGTGATCAAGCTATGAGGGGGAGGGGTGGGGGGGTGGAAGGAGCTACAGAGCAGCTCTGGCGGGAGACTGAAGACTCCCACTGGAGCGAGGAACAAAGACTGAAGGCTCCAGTCATAGCTAAGGCTGTGTCCAGAGCAAAGATGGAAGGTGGTGGCCAGAGTGAAGGTCTGGGTCCCAGTGCCAGAGGAAAACTGGTGCTGGCAGCCAGGGGAAAGAAGGCCTATTGCACAAATATTCGTGCAATGGGCCTCTAGTTTATATATAAAAAATAGTAAGTGTGGAATGTGAGAATTAGAGGGAGTCAGTTGGTTGAATCTTAGAGAATGAGATGGTAGAAGTAGGAAGGCATCAGATTACCTCTGCTGCTACGGTGAGATAGGCTCCAGATGGTGAGAAGCCATGAGGGTTTTAAGCATCGGGGACACTGCTGTGGGTTTGAAACAGATCTCAATGATTGCACTGAGGATGTTAGACTGCAGCCAGGGTGTGGCTGCAAAATAGAATCCTGAAGACAAGGAAGGAAAGCATCGCAGTGAACCAGACAGGAGCAACAACAGGAAAGCACACATGTTGGGAATACTTATGATGGTGGCAGAACCAACCTATTCTTCTAATTGATTGCACTAGAAGTAAGCCCTAGGAAGGCAGACATTCTCCCTCTTGTTCATTGTGATTCCCTGGTACCTACCAAAGTGCCTGGCACAGCAGATGTTCAACTTTTATGAGGAAAGTAATGTAATTCCAATATTCATATTGATGAAAGATTATTTGCAATAAAAATGTACTTTGCTTTTTACCTTTTAGGTATTGATTTTAGAAATCCCAAACATTTTTTAGCCTTTATATGTAATTTTTCCTAAATATGGCTAAGTTTAATTACTTTCCATAATAAATTTCCTAACAGTAAAACTGGTTTTTAAGTCACTACTGTAGTCACTGCAATGACCTCAATAATCAGAGTATCTCTCCTGTGGATATTTCTAAATAAAGCCAATGAAATTTTCCAGTCTAATTTATATAAAAGGAACTGATCTAGGCCAAATAATATTCTTCTCTGTTTGTACTGAGAGAAAATATGGAAACCTTAACATTCCATAACAGTTCCTCCTCTACAGATCATGACATTTTATTTATACTGCATTGGAAATCCATACCATATTTTCTTTAGCTGTTGGCTTACAAGACAAGGTCACATATTATGAAATGGAATTTTTCACATAATCAAGTATGTGAATGACTGTTACATATCCTTACAGAATATTTTTTTAGAATTCATTATATCTAAATATTGTTAAAGTGTATTTTAAGTCTTTATGGGAATGTGAAGTAATTATTGTTACATCAGATGAAAATTGTGCAACTCCCTTCACAGCACATGTAGTGGTCTTATTCAAGATAAACTTGGGCTACCCCAATTTCTAAGAGAAATGTGCACACATTGTGAAATAAGTCATGTTTGGTATTATTTGTTCCATTAAAATTTGTTTCCTCAGCTAGGTAGACACACTTTATCAAGGGAATTGGCATTAATTTATTAGTTTATATTGCAGGTATAAGTTCAGTTGCCTGTGGTGGCGACTGCTGATATTTTTAAATATCTAAAAACATCATGTCTTTCTGATAATGGCAGATTAAGAAAGGAAAGCCATGAGTATGGGTGTATTATTATCATGAACCCTTTCAAATGTAACCCAGCTAGTTTCCCCCCCAAAATAAAGCAATATGCTAGCATGTCCTCTTTCTTGATCAAAATATAGATGCAAAGTAGAATATTCTTGGAAAGTTAGGCAACATATACAAAAAGCTTTCAAAAATCTACATTATGCAATGCAAAACTGCAACTCTTTTAAGTTGGAAAGTCAGTCAATAATTGCTCCTTTACTGACTGCTAATCCGTAAAAGTATTTTTTATGCTCTTTGTTTTAAATAAAAATATGTGATCCATGTCCTTAAGAAATAAACTCTCAATAAAACTAAAAGAAAAAAATAAACACTTTAGGGACAGTGATGGAGTGGTGCTCAGGGGTCCCATCACTGGGTTAGACTGCCTGTTTGTCCTCACTGGGTTATTTACTAGGTATATGGTGGAGAATTGAGGCAAGTTACTTATGCCCCTTTTTGCCCATGTTTCCTCATCTGTAGAATGGGGATAATAATAATAATACCCATCGCGCCCTAACTGGTTTGGTTCAATGGATAGAGCGTCGGCCTGCAGACTAAAAGGTCCCAGGTTTGATTCTGGTCAGGGGCATGTACCTTGGTTGCGGGCACATCCCCAGTGAGGGGTGTGCAGGAGGTAGTTGATTGATGTTTCTCTCTCATCGATGTTTCTAACTCTTCTATCTCTCTCCCTTCCTCTCTGTAAAAAGTCAATAAAATATATTTAAAAATAACAATAATACCCATCGCAAAGTGTTATAAGGTCTACATGAGTTAATATTTACAAAGTTCTTACTAAGTACCCAGTAAATTCTAAAAAAAAAAAAAAATGTTCATTGTTTAGTATATATAACATCCTTGTACCAAAATCAAACTCTATCATAAAAAACAGTAACTCTGGCTTCCTTTTACTGAGAAGGGAGTTTAGAAATAATGAGAAGCTACTGAGACATGGAAATCCTATAAAAAAGAGAGGTACCAAAAACAAATAAACATTAGGTTATAATTCAAATATGCTTTACTATCTTCCCTACCATGAAAATTAGCATCAGGGGCTTTGCTGAAGCACTTTTGTATCAGTATGTCAAAAATAGACATGTAAAACCTATGCAATATTGATTTTATGATGCATGCTATAAGTTAAGTTGAGATTAACTGAACGATATTTTACTCTTGGTATAAAATATTACTGATAGATATCAGGAAATTTAGGAACTGATTAATATTATTTCAAACCCCAAAAATCTTCTAGAAAATAACTACTGCCCTGGCTGGTCTGGCTCAGTGAATAGAGCATTGACCTGCAGACTGAAGGGTCCCAAGTTCGATTCCAGTCAAGGGAACATGCCTGGGTTGTGGGCTCAATTCTCAGTAGGGGTGTGCAGGAGGCAACTTATCAATGATTCTCTTTCATCATTGATGTAACTTTCTCTATCTCCCTCTCCCTTCCTGTCTGAAATCAATAAAAATATATTTTTTAAAAAAGAAAATAACTGTTTTGAGTAGCAGGCCAGCACCTAACAATTGTGGACTTTTGAAAGAGTATAATTGGAAACTCACATAACAGATATTTAAACAGTTAAAGTCTGTAAAGCAAATTGACAAGCTATTAAGTAAAACAGATTTTCTTACCTTAACAAATATACTTCATAACAACCTGGATGGCCATATACACGCTTAATAGAATCCTCAGAGCCCTTGGAGATCCACAGCTGACTTCCATCTCAGCACCTTCCCCAATTGCCTTACCGTTCTCTTCCCACCTTGGTCAACACCGTGAGCTACATCGACATGGATTTGGAAGCCCAACCCTCATGTCAATCCTCAATCCTCATCCCTTTCAAACATTTGACCTCCGGTAACCTTTCAGACCCAAAAGTGTCCTTGTCAACCCTCAAAAAGATCCCGGGACTAGGCATTTGCCAGCTTCAGAAAAGAGGGGTTGACTGGCTTGGGTAGGGATTTCTAGGCTTGCACCTGTACAGGGTCCCCACAGTCTTACCGTGTGTGGGGAGATACATGGGACTAGGACAGAAGTTCTCTTACCTGTGTGTACTGATGAATGGGACTGCAAATCCAAGGCTATTTTCATAAATGACATGTGAAATCAGTCTCATTACAGTCACACCTGGCATGCAGTAGGCAATTTAAGGACATAATAAATATTTTTCTACTAGAATACATTGTTTAGACTGAGTGACCTACTGCTCCTGAATTATTTAGAGCAATATAGTTTGTTTAGAGCAACATGGATCTGGCCCATTTTCCTTATTCTCATGGGTTTTACCTAAAACAGTGACCTCACTGATTTACTTCTACAAGCTCTGTGTGGTCACTAATTCAGTTAACTATTCAGTAAATATTTACAAAGCATCTATTATGTGTCAGGAACAATGCCAGCACTGGCATACAGTGTTTCAAAAAATAGGCACTATTTCTGCCTTTCCAAAACTTAAAATCCTGAGGGAAAATCACACAGATAAAGGTAATATAATGCTGCTTGTGGCATACAGTGAGCTTGGAGAGCACACAGAAGGCTGTCTGAAAGAAGAAGAAGGCAGGCTTTTGTGATGATCATTGATATGGTCTGCAGGAGTCAGCTCATGCAGGACCTTGAAAATAATGTCAAGGATTGGACTTGACTCTAATAGTAATGAGGAGGGCTGTTGAAGGGCTCCGTGCAGGATAGACGTGATCAGGTTATTGTCTTATGAAAGTCACTATGACATCAGACCAGAGAATTTATTTGAAGTTCTTTGTCATCACACAGGCAGCAGATAATGGGGACCTATTCCAAGGATATGGCAGGAGTATTAAGAGGAATCAAGGGATTAAAGAAATTGGAAATAGAATCTTACTTAGCTAGCAGAACAAGCTGGACATTTGAGTGTCAATGGTGAGGGAAAGGGAGGATGACCCTGGATTCTCTGTTAGGCATCTAGATAGTTGGTAATCTCTACTAAGAAGAGTAAGAGGTTTAGGTTGCAAAGGAGAAAAGGTGCATGAGTAGCAGGTGAGTGCATTTTCAGATATCCTGAGTTTAAAGTAATGGTGGGACATCTATGCAGAAGAATGTCTATGGTCAGTGGTGACACTTAAGGAAGAGAGTCAAACTGTCAGAATAGATTTGGGTATTCTCCGCCTATAGTGTCGATAAAACCAGGGTAAGGAGCCCCAGAGCCCCAGAGGGAGCACGTGGGGTGAGAATCATTGCTGAAAGGCAGGACTCAGCATGGATTGGCAGAGAAAGAAGAAATTGTGGAGAAAGAGGAGCTATACCAGAAAAGAGCATGAAGGATGGTGAAGGGAAAGCCAGAGTATTCAATGCAGCTGAGAAATTGTAAAAACAAGTTATGGCGGGGGGGCAGGGAGGATCTGAGTGTCTACAGAGCACACAACTTTATATTAATCAGACACATTCATATGCACTAGTTTTTCCCACAGACTCTATACACATAATCATAGTTACCCACACACCATATATACACCCACACCTCACATTGTTCCATAAACCCACAGGCTTTTCAATACCACATATAGAAATTCTCATTCATTAAATTCAACCCCAGGTCTCTGCTAGCACATTATTAACTTAAGAAAGGCTACTGACTTAAAATGAGAAAGCTTTGGTTTGTGGTTCAAACAAGAATACGCCTCACTTTTCCATCTCTTAAATGGGCGCAGTAATACTAGGATAGGAAAGTTTTGAGATTTAATTAATGTTTACCGAGTGATTTGAGAGCCTAAGATGAAAGGTGCTATGTAATGCTATTACTGCTGCTGGGAATGATGGTGGTGACCTACCTTAACATTTGAGTATTGCAATATTTTAAACCACAATATAATCCAGGATGATAAAATACAAGATATCATTAGGTGACTTAGAAGTGGGAAGGCTATCACTAAATCTCCATCTGGTTATTTCTATTTCATTATCTTTACGATGTCTGCTCACTTTTAGCCCATATTAGTCATGCAGCTCTCTCATTCTCTACTTTGTCTTAAACATTCTAGAGCAATTCA
>NW_006283544.1:2868145-2876466 GCF_000327345.1 Myotis davidii
ATTCAACAGATGAAACAACTGAGTCTCAGGCTTATATTATTTATCCCCAAATCACCCAGTCAGAATTTAAAATGAAGTCTCTTGACTTCTATATTTCTTCACCAGAGAATATTTCACAAGAAAGAAAGTAATTTTGAAATTAGAATACCATACCAGATAAGGAATGCAAGAAAACATTACCAGTAATAACAAGATAAACAGATTAACAATAGCTATGAGAAAGATGAAATAGCACTTCTTTTTTAAATTAAAACAAGGGACACTTTAAATTTAATATTGAAAACAGAATACCCATTACTGAACAAAACTAATACACAATGGAGATACATGAGGAGAATGAAAGTAATTAAAATTCATGAAATACATTTGAGTTATTCGGCTTCATCCATTGCTAGTCTTGGTGTTAAGAACAAATTTGTTTGCTCTGGATATCAGAACATGTGATTTTTTGTCAACAATTATTTTTTTGAACACAGCCTTTGTCCAGGTACTCTGCTAAGTTCTGAGAATAAAGGAGAAAGACAGCTAAGATCCTTCATTTCATTTAGCTTAGGCTAGAGAACTTTTAGGGCAGTGAAACCGTTCTGTATGATACTTTAATAGTAGACACACAACACTGTACACTGTACATTTGTCACAACCCATGACTATACAGCGCCAAGGGCACTCTGTAGCACCATCCTGTTGGTGTGGACATCAGAGCAAGCCCGGTGGTACAGCATGGTCTGCAAAGGGATGACCTGTGTTTAGCTCTCCAGAGCTGCCCTTGGATCACATGTAGCATAAGTGTGCCTGAGCATTTTCATGTATCCCACTGGGGACACACATTATCGGAGATAAACTAATGGGGATGGGGCTGAAGTGGGCCTCTGATATAGGATTGCAGAGAGAATTGCTGAGGTTGCTATCTCATGATGATTTGAGCCAGCAGCAGCAGCAGGCCCTGAGATGGGCCCAGGGTGGCCAAGTCCCTCAGCAAGTCTAGAGGTGAGGGACAGACCATGAATTGTACCAACAATGACATTAATATAACATTAAGGAACAGAATTTATCATACTTCAGGGGTCACACCAACTTTATTTTTTAATATAAATGGCCAAAATAAGCAGAAGGACAGGCTCTATACCTCACACACACTTTCTGAAACTCCTATGGGTACATCCCTTTAGAAGTATCTAATTAACATCCCTGCAAGAGAATCTAGGTACTATAATTTTTAGCTTTCCACTATAGAATGTAAATAAATGAAAGTTCCATGTCTCTAAGATGCGGTCAAGAAAATAACTATATAATAGTATTAATAGTGATACTAGAAACTTAGAAATATGAGATTAAATGTCCATCATAAAAGGTTATTGAATCAATTCTAGTATATCTGTTTAGTTTAATGCATTAAAACTATTGAAAAATAATTGGTGATTCTTGTGTGCAGCAATTATTTATTCATTCATTCATCCAACAAATATTTATTGAGTTCTCTATAAGATACTTTATTAAGTGGAAAAGGCTCAGAAGAGTATATTACACAATCCCATATGCAATTTAAAAATCAGGATACATGTATGTATATGTCATGTTCTGCCTTACATGGATAGTCTAATTCAATCACCCAGACAAGTTTATCTTACCCACTTTACAAATGAGATAGCTGAGGCATATATATTAAGTAATTAGTCTAGTGCTAACTTGTTTCATAGGGAACAGAGCCAGGATTTAAACTCAGAAACTGTGACCGCAGAATGAGAAATTATAATAATATAGTAGAAAGTAATTGATAACCTGTAGTGTTTTGAGTTATGCAGAGAACATCTCACAGACATTAATTTTGATTTTTAATGTTCTGGTATAATTCTGTAGATGACCATTTGAAGCATTGACTTTGTTCTCTTCATTAACAACATATTTGTTAGTATTTTCAACTTCGCAATGTTAAAGAAAGTACAAAATTCTGGATATAAGAAATGGCTTGTTAACTTCCAGGTACCTTTACTCATAGCAAGCCTGTAAAATCATTTGCTCAAAAAATGGTACTAATGTGATCTATAAATACATATACCATTTACATCACAAAGAGCCAAACAGAAGTGTGAAAAACTTGGCCAAATTAAATTATCAGATGCCTATTGGAAGTTAGATAGAAGGAAAATTAATCTCCTCAAGGAGATGGTGGAGGAAGTGGAGGTAACATGTTAAAACTGACAGGGATGGATAGTTGCCCAGCCTACAATGGATGAGATGAGCTGGCAGAGTACAGCCTCTGGTCCAGGTAGAGCTAATGGCTAAGGGGGACTGCACCAAGGAGATGCTGGGAACCAGGCAATCAGGATAAGAGGGAATGTGGAAGAGGGTCATTTTTCCTTGGGGTGTTCCTAATTTCTTTCGGTCTCCATTTCTACATATCTGGTCTCTCCTTTTCTGAGCTAAATTGTCTTCTATTTCTCCCTCCTGAAATTCTTAGCCTCTTTTCAAGTATGTAGTATATAAATTCAAGTATGTTTACATTGGATGTGAAAAAAATTGTAACTATGTTTCTCTGGTATTTTGGTTAATTAAATGAATGAAATGTATTATATATTTCTTTATTTTAAACAAATAAATTTCTATTTACTTCTGTGTAACTCTTAAATATATTTTCTTAAATATTTACTTCTATTTAGTTCTCAATAATAATAATTAAAAAAAAACAGCTTTTCACTCCTCATTTCCACAAACCCTAATTTTTATGATATTCAGTCAACTATGCCTTTAGTCACTTTTTAATACATATATGTTAGCTCTAGAGACTTTTCTTCTTGGAGCATAGTATATTCCACCAAAGGAAGTATTTCAAACTAGCATCTCAGGTAAGCTTTCAACAGTACCCAATTATTCTCTGCCCACCTCTTCTTGTTCCTCTTAACCTGCAACAACTTAATCCTTGCCCTGAGTGATTATTCGGTAATTATTTTGTGGGAGGCTGAAAAGATTGCCTGGGGCCCTCTGTCTGCAAGTCTGGCCCTGATGCTAACCTTCTTGGGTGTGGGGTGAAGCAGGGGCTGAACTGAGTCTGCTCTGCTCTTGGTGACTCAGGAGTTTAGGTTAGTTAAAGGTGTCAGATATTTAAATACAAAAACTGTAGTTAAATGTAAGTGTTGGAAAGAGGCATTTCTGAATCAATTAGAAACATGTGAAATATACACCATCATTTTTAGCAAATTGCAGAAGATTAAAAAGTACTGAAGAATGATTTAGCTTTTAGAAGGTTAATTCTCAGACAGATACATATTCAGGCTTCACTTTGTTCCTTGAATGAGCCAGAATTAAGGTACTCAGCTTTTTTCTTGATTTCCATTATTTTTACCTATTAGAAACTTGAGTCCATGTAGATTTTTTAAAAGTCTTCATATATATATATATATTATATGAAAAAAAAAAAAAAGGAAAGAGAGAGATTGTTTCTGACTGGGATCAAACCCAAACCCCAAACCTTTTTGTGTACAGGACAACATGCCAACCCACTGAGCCACATGAGCCAAGGCTAGACTATGTAGCTTTTTATTAATATGTCATACAAAGTAGAATGCATATGTAATAATATGAGAAATTATGTGGTATTCCAAAAAAGGCAATCCAGAAATTGAAGACAAGTTAAAAGAATACATAAATTCAAAATATGCTGCATTAGAAAAATGACAGTTCTTACTTCAAAAGCTAAGTTATTTCTTAGATATGAAAGCCAGTGTAATGATTACAACAAGCATTCTAATTAGATAACATCATTAGAGTTTAGAGAAGCCAATATAAATCTCACTACAAAGGGATAAGAATATTTTGGATCCACATTACTTGATGTAGGATATTCTCAAGCAATTGGTGGTGAGCCTTTAGGAAACAGAATAGCAAGAGGGTGGATAGAAAATAAATAAGAAGAGTAAGGAAAAGGAAACCAGGAAAGTGGATAAAAGATAAGACATATTTCAATAAGGACAAAATATTAAGAAGACATGATAAGCATTTTATACCACAAGGTTTACATGCTTTAAATAAAAGTGAATTTACCTGAATAACTTTAGGGTATTAGTAAATGATTAAAAAGAAAACAAATATAAATCGCTTTTATCCTCCACCTCACTAACTTTCTAGACTTGGTTAAGTAGATGCTCTAAAACCAAACTTAGTATTATCTATTTAAAAGACTCTAACTTAACATTAGGAGATCCCAGACTCTATAATTAACATTTATAAACTATTAGCATAACTAGTTCTGAATTGATTTATGGGATTTTGAGTATCTATGACACCATCTCTACACTTCCGGCACTGTAATTTTTTAACCTTCTGAAAATATTTAATTATTAGTCATTATTTTTAAAACTAGACTAAAACATGTTTTTACTAAAAGACTAACTGCAATATTTTAAATCAGAACTCTTTTTGCAAAAGAGCTAGGTCTGGCATCTGGTTACAGTTTTTTTCTTTTTTTCTTTATTGAAGTATAATCGACTCACAATATTATATTAATTTCAGGTGTACAACATAGTGATTCAATATTTATATTCATTACAAAGTGATCACCACAATAGGTCTAGGTACCTTCTGTCACCATACAAAATTATCACAGTGTTATTGACAATATACTCTATGCTGTTAGTTACATCGCCGTAACTTTTATATTTTGTCCCTTTTAACCACCTTCACTTATTTCACCCATTCCCCTATTGCTACTATAAATTTCATGTAAATTTGTCTGTGTTTATACAAACTTCAGCATCATATATACAAATGAAACCAATGCAGATATTTTCAAATTTTATCTGCAACATCTCAACTTAAAAGAAACTGAATCAATTAGAGAGTTAAACTGCTCTATGTGAAACACCACACACACACACACACACACACACACACACACACACACACACACACAAAATTGAACAAGTAAAGCACAGAAAGCAGAAACAGCAATGGGGCACAATTATAAAAACTTGGAAAAAAGTCTTGGCAAGTACAAATTAATTATAGACTTTTATCTTATTTGTTGTGACATTTAGGTAACAGATTTAGAAATGAATGTCAGGGAATTGTTCACATGCTATCCTATTCCTTTGATCCTAATTTTATTAGTTTCATTGGGGATTTGCATATATTCTTAAAATTATTTTACAGCTCATTGACAATTTTGAAACGACCCTGGGAACACAGACTGAATGCAAAGTAATGAAATAGGAATGCACAGGATGAAATGCTGTCCACTAAGATCTCACCCTTAGAATTACCACAGCCTTACTAAACAGCCTGGGGCCAGTCACTGCCTCAGTGTGTCAGCTTCTTCACCAGAGGAATGGGGATAATAATATTTATCTGTCTGGCAGGAGTGTTAGGACAACTAATTAATGTTTAGAAAGGGCTTTGAGATCCTTGGATGAAAGGTACTCTGTAAGTATAAAGTGTTATTATGATTATTTTAATGGTTATGACTACTGAGATATTAAATGTATAATATTCCACTGCCCTGCAAATTCTAATCTGTGTGGAACATATCAAATGGATTAAAATAAGTAACTTTAATGATTGCTTTATTTTGATTTATAGTAAAACACGAGTGGTCAAGACAGGTATCTTTTTCTTTATTTCTATCCCTCAACATTTAAATTTAGCTTTAGTTTTTAAACTGTGATAGTGAAGTCCTATTTAATAGATAAAAGGTACTAAATAATGTCTTTTATCCTGAAGAGTCACAAAGACATTTAGTACTGAAGTGTATATGCTCCTAGAATAGTGTGAATGGGCTCTAAGCCAGCTACTTCTAGATAAAACAAAACAAATCAAAAAACAACTTCTTGTTGCTGGAGGGACAACATTAAGGAAGGAGGTTTGAAGGGTTTAGTGACACTATTTTCGGTAAGCCCTCTCCACTTTATCCAGCTTTCACCAAGAATCTCCTTGACATGATGGAGAGAGAGCAAGACAGAGTAAATGGAGCAGTATGTTGGGAGGTTGCAGGTTACAGGATGGAACTGAAAGTAAGACTTTCAAAGGAAGATCTTTACAGTAGAGATAAAGTGTTATGGATAATCCAAACGAGAACAAAACTTACTTGTATATTCATTTAGATTTTTAAAAGTTTAGTAATGAGAAATGAATAAAGTTGATGGTATCATCATGCTCCCTTGTCTCAAACTATACTATAAAGCTATAATAATCAAAACAGTATGGTACAGGAACCAAAACAGATATAGATAAATGGAACAGGATAGAGATCCAAGAAACAAACCCTTACTTATTTGGTCTACTAATTTATGACAAAGAAGATAAAAATATACACAGGAGTAATGATACTCTTCAACAGTGGTGTTGGGAAAACTGGACATATACATGCAAAAAAATGAAATTGGAGCACTCTTACATCATATGGAAAAATAAACTCAAAATGGGTTAAATAATTAAAGGTAAGGCCTGAACCTGTAAAACTCCTAGAAGAAAACATAGAAAATAAACTATCTGACATCAGTCTGAGTATTATCTTTTTGGACATGCCCTCTTAAGCAAGGGTAACAAAAGAAAAAATAAAGAAATGGGCTACAGCAAACTTAAAAAATTCTGCACAGCACAGGAAACTTTCAACAAAACAAAAGGTTACCTACTGCCTAGGAGAATATATTCACAAATGATATATCTGATAAGGGGTTTATATCCAAAAATTATATAGGAAACACACAACTTAATAACACACAAAAAAATAAACAAACCAATAGAAAAATAGGCAGAGAACGTGAAAAGACCTTTATCCACTGAGGACACATAGATATCCAAGAGTCATATGAAAGCATGCTCAACTCATTAAACACCACGTAAATGCAAATCAAAACTACAATGAGATACAATCTCATGCCCGTCAGAATGGTTATTATAAAAAAGTCGACAAATAATGTGTTGGAAAGGACGTGGAGAAAAGGGCATTGTTGGTGGCATTGCAAACTTGTGCAGTCACTATCAAAAACAGTATAGAGATTCCTCAAAAAACTAAAAATACATATACCATACAACCCAATAATCCAATTTCTTTGTATTTATCCAAAGAAAACAAGAACACTAATTTGAAAAGATGCATGCATCCCTATGTTCATTGCAGCATTATTTACAATAGCCAAGATATAGAAACAACCTAGGTGTTTACCAATAGATGAATGGATAAAGAAGATGTGATATAAATAATATAAATATAGACATAGATATAGGTATAGATATAGATATAGATATAGGTATAGATATAGATATAGATGATATATAGATATAGATATAGATATAGATATAGATATAGATATAGATATAGATAGATATAGATATAGATGATATATTATGCAGCAATGAAAAATGAAATCTTGCCATTTGCAACAACATGGGTAGATCTAGAGGGTATTTTGCTAAGAGACATATATCAGACAGAGAAAGACAAATACCATGTGGTTTCACTTGTATGTGGGATCTCAAAATAAAATAAACAAAACAAAAACAGACTCATAGAAACAGAGACTAAAGGGATATTACTAAAAGGGAGTATTTGAGGGATAGGTGAAAAGGGAAGAGGATTATGATCAATATTATTGTTATAGTTTACATGATGACAGGTTATTATTAGAATTATTGGCGTGATCACATTATAAGGTATAAAATTGGTGAATCACTATGTTACACACCTGAAACTAATATAACCAATATAAGATTGTATACTGACTTACTTAAATAAAAACATAAATTTAAAAAAATTGTAGTAATGAGGAATGGACGGAACATAAAGAAATACAAAGAAACTGGTGTTGTTATAAAATACTTCAAATTAAGAGTACTCTCAATGGTTGAATGAAGTGTTCTAATTTTAAATTATTTGCACTTCTTGGGCCTCTATTCATCCTAAGTGTTGTGTGTTTTTTTTTTGAATCCATATTACATAAGGTATATACAGAGGGAAAAAGAATATGTATAGGCATGAAAAGTATTTATAAATTAAAATCTGATTTTCCATTTGCTTTTGTAAATGTAAAAACTGGGCATTTTTAGAAATAATAAGAATAATAATATTGAGTCCCAGTTTACTAACATAATTGAACTAATGGAAAATAATCATAATCATTGTTGGCAAGAAAGCTAAAATGTTTATTATTAAAAACGTGGAAAACTGAGATCATTTGTCACAGATAAGGTGCCTATAATAAAAGAAGTAAATAGGATACCTCAACAGTTTATTTAAATTACAAACAGGAAGTAAGTTCCATTGCCATTGCATCACAAAACATTGTAAATGAGATTAATTACATTACGTTTTGGAAAAGTGATTAAGATTA
>NW_006283544.1:2878019-2884672 GCF_000327345.1 Myotis davidii
GGGAGTATTTAGGGATAGGTGAAAAGGGAAGAGGATTATGATCAATATTATTGTTATAGTTTACATGATGACAGGTTATTATTAGAATTATTGGCGTGATCACATTATAAGGTATAAAATTGGTGAATCACTATGTTACACACCTGAAACTAATATAACCAATATAAGATTGTATACTGACTTACTTAAATAAAAACATAAATTTAAAAAAATTGTAGTAATGAGGAATGGACGGAACATAAAGAAATACAAAGAAACTGGTGTTGTTATAAAATACTTCAAATTAAGAGTACTCTCAATGGTTGAATGAAGTGTTCTAATTTTAAATTATTTGCACTTCTTGGGCCTCTATTCATCCTAAGTGTTGTGTGTTTTTTTTTGAATCCATATTACATAAGGTATATACAGAGGGAAAAAGAATATGTATAGGCATGAAAAGTATTTATAAATTAAAATCTGATTTTCCATTTGCTTTTGTAAATGTAAAAACTGGGCATTTTTAGAAATAATAAGAATAATAATATTGAGTCCCAGTTTACTAACATAATTGAACTAATGGAAAATAATCATAATCATTGTTGGCAAGAAAGCTAAAATGTTTATTATTAAAAACGTGGAAAACTGAGATCATTTGTCACAGATAAGGTGCCTATAATAAAAGAAGTAAATAGGATACCTCAACAGTTTATTTAAATTACAAACAGGAAGTAAGTTCCATTGCCATTGCATCACAAAACATTGTAAATGAGATTCATTACATTACGTTTTGGAAAAGTGATTAAGATTATAAATTTTCTGCATGCTGTGCCCTTAAACATCACCAGTTTATGGGACATTTTGAAGAAGTTGAAGCAGAAAATAGAAATCTCTTTGAAGAGATATACTCTGCTGGTTTTTGTTTGTTTGTTTGTTTGTTTTGTTTTTTGGTCTGTTTTTATTTTTTTACATAAAACTAACAATTTCTTATAAAAATGGAAACAAGAATAAAAGCACAAATTACTTTCTACAATTGCTATAAAGATAGAATGAGATTGTACATGTAAAGCATTTAGCATGATCCTGTACATAATAAGAACTAAATAAATGTAAAATATTATAATTATATGAAAGTTGGATTTGATGTATGGATGGAGTGAGGACTGAGGGCTTCTGCTCAGTTGAAGAGGCCCTCCCCTGTGGTCCCAGCGGCCTAGAGGCAGACAGACTCCACGAGGAGCAGTGCGATCTCCATCCCGGAAGAATTTCCTGACAGTGCTTTAACCTAGGATTCATAGTCTAAATGGGTAAACAGATGGGTGTCTCCAGGTTAGAGTTAGTATTTCTCTCTTCCTGGAGGTTCATTGATGCCAAACTACCCCATTATATTTTAAAATCTAAACATCGATATCTGCCATTTTTAAAATTAAGTTGTTTTGAACTTATGTCAGTTGGACAGTAACATTAACTTTTGTGCATTAAATAAAATGGTAAAACATTCAAAGACAAAGAGAGAATATTGTGTCCTCACTCACACACATGTGGCTTCTGGTCCCAGCTTCTATGCATCCTGCTGGCCATCCACATAGACTCTCATTGTTGGGGCAAAAAAAAGAGAAGCATTTATCATTGAATTTATGCATCAAATTTTGTTTTATCAATGGTCATTGTGTAAAATTTACATACCATAAATGGACTATTTAACCACTTTTCAGTGTAGACTTCAGTGACAGTAAGTACACTTACAGTGTTGTGTGACAATTTCCACTATCGATCTTCAAAACTTTTTAAAAGTCTCTTACTTATATGATTTTTTTTAAAATCACTGGATCAATTTTTGCAAAACATGGACACCCTGACTTTAATACCCATCTTCAGTCACAGTTAAAATTTTTCTCATTATTTACATCCTTTGCTGTTATTTTTGTTTTCTTTAAGGTTGATGTAAGTTGGGACTTGATTTGTGTGGTGAGGACCATGAGAGGAATGTCAGAGGGCACAAACAACAAGTGGGTTCATTAGCTCTCCTAATTGGCAGCCCAGAGATAGGGCATGCTCCATGGTTGCTGGAGTTAGTGGTGTTTCTTTACTTCTTGCTCTGCTTTCTGGGATACCTGCCTCATCTCAAGTCTCCATCCCGACAGGACTGCCGAGAGTCTGCCACAAGCAGTCAGGACCACATTCCCTCACTGCCACCTACAGCCTATATTTCTATCTCAGCATTCCAAGTGAGAATGCCATGGTTCTTTGTACACACACAGTCTATGCCCATTGCCCCTGAGCACATGACAGAGACCAGGGAACACAAGGGTAACAAAAGGCCTAGTGACTTTAGGCAACTGAGGGCTTGTTGCTGGAGAGAGTCAGAATTTCCCAAAGTACCTGGGCTACTGTAGCAAGGTGATTCTGGGATGTAGGGAGGGCAGGCAGATAGAAATGCATGCAGACCCACCACAGGATGAATCATTATCACATCTCTATGAATAAAATGCAAACATATTTTAAAATTATAAAAAAATAACATTGCCAAAACCAGTTTGGCTCAGTGGGTAGAGCGTTGGCCTGCGGACTGAAAGGTCCCAGGTTCGATTCCGGTCAAGGGCATGTACCTGGGTTGTGGACCCATCCCCAGTGGGGGGTGTGCAGGAGGCAGCTGATCAATGTTTCTCTCTCATCGATGTTTCTAACTCTCTATCTCTCTCCCTTCCTCTCTGTAAAAAATCAATAAAATATATTTTAAAAAATAACATTGAAAAGTATGAAACGATTATGATCTCAAAAGGAATATTTCAAATAGATATCTATCACTTTACTAGATAGAAAACTTGGCTGTATAAATGTTTAATTGTCTAATTTTAAAATCTTAGGAAAAAGTGATAATATTTACATAAAGAATGACGTACAGAACCCAAAAATGACTGTCATTGATTTTCTGGTTATCATAGGATACAAAAATTGGATGCTTAAGAAAGCAGAGTTTGTATCTTCAAAGAACTATTATATCTATTCAATCAGTGGTTTTCATCTTTATTTCTAGCATAGAAACACTTTTTTAACTATGTAGGGTAAGGAAAAATAATATATAAATCAATTGCTACTATGGTTCACCTGAGGTAGAAAGTCATTAATAAGGTCCACCTTTATTCTCCTCCTTCCAGAAATTATATCACTCTTTGCTCACTGCTGCAATCAGAACAGGAAGAACACTAGTATGAAAGTCAGGATACATGCAAAAATCTGGATTCGCACTTTCAAACTTGTACATGCCCTTAGAAAAGTGTCTTAAGATGCAATTTCCTTTCCTAATTTCAAGGAACCAGGCCCTTAGACTGATTCCAAAATGTGTTCATTTTATTAAAATGTTAAAACCTTAAATATTACATATAAAATGTTTACCTTTGGCATTACAGAGGACCAAGTACTCAGGCCAACACTTTGAAAACAACTAAAAATTCTGGATAAAACAATTTTTAAAAATCATCTTAAACGCATCCATCAGCTGGTGTTGCCGAAACTGGTTTGGCCCAGTGGATAGAGCGTCGGCCTGCGGACTGAAAGGTCCCAGGGTCGATTCCGGTCGAGGGCATGTACCTGGGTTGTGGGCACATCCCCAGTGGGAGATGTGCAGGAGGCAGCTGATCGATGTTTCTCTCTCATCGATGTTTCTCACTCTCTATCTCTCTCCCTTCCTCTCTGTAAAAAATAAAAAAAACTATATTTTAAAAAAAAAAATCCATCAGCTGGTGTGCAAGTAAGATGTTCTGAAACCAATAACTACATGAAAAGAGGAAGTCCAAGGCAGAAGCAGAGCACTGAAACCCGCTTTAGTCTAGGAGCATTTAAATATCCACACAAACTTGGCCAGCAGTATTGCTCAGTGGTTAAGCATTGACTCATGAAGCAGGAGGTCACAGTTCCATTCCCAGTCAGAGCACATGCCCAGGATGCAGGCTATATCCCCAGTAGGGGCTGAGCAGGAGGCAACTGCTCACTGATTCTCTCTGATTATTGATATTTCTATCTCTCACTCCCTCTCCTTTCCTCTCTGAAATCAATAAGAACATTTTTTTAAATAAAATAAATATCCACACAAATTTTAGCTTCAGATTTTAGGACCTTGCTGTCTTCTTTCTTATTCCCTTCTCTTCGTTTCTTGTAGAACATGACCAAGGATGAAAAAGTAGGGAATCAAGGAAGTGGTTGTGTGTTTAGGGTTCAAAGATGTGTCAAAGACTGGCAGACTGAAAATAAAGAATGCAGTGAGGCTCAGAAAGGGGTTATGGAGCGGGGGTCTGTTAAGCAGTCAGCTGAGGAGGGGTCTGTAAAGCAGTCAGCTGAATAGCACAATCATAGTCGAATAAGACAGCAGGAAGGTCGAGGCCCAGGAGGTGGTCAGCATGTTTGGGATATCCTATCTAATAAAAGAGAAACATGGTAATTAGCATACAACCACTACCTTCCCATGGGATAATCAGGGTAATATGCAAATTAATTGCCAGCCAAGATGGCAGCCGGCAGCCAGGCAGCTTAAAGTGAACATGAGGCTTGATTGCTTCAGGGACGGCGAACTCCAACGTTCCCCGCCTGCCACGGCAGGCCTCTGAGCTGCAACTCTAAGCAACTATTTTACAAATATAGAAGCTAAATAACCCCCAGAAACCTGCTTTCAGCGTTGGAGGCCTAAGAGCTGGAGCCAAGACTCAAAGCTAAAGCTGGCCCAGAATTTAAAAAAAAAAAAGAAAAAAAGGAGTGGTTGGGAGCTTCAGTCACTCGCCAGCCTGAAAACAGCCCTCAGTCCCTCACCCAGACTGGCCAGGTGCCCCCATGGGGACCCCCACCCTGAAGGGTGTGTGACCAGCTGCAAACAGCCATCATCCCATCACCCAGGCTGGTCAGGCACCCTTCAGGGCAAACCAGCTGGCCCCCACCCATGCACCAGGCCTCTATCCTATATAGTAAAAGGCAAATATGCCTCCCAGCACTGGCATCAGCGGAGCCAAGAGGCCTCCCGGCACCAGGATCAGTGTGACAGGGGGGAGGGGCCCAAACCCCCTGCTCGCCCTGCGGCTCTTTGTGTGACAGGGGGCCGTGCCGCAACCCCCTGATCAGCCCTGCTCTGTGCCTGATAGGGGGGAGCTCCCCAACCCCCTGATTGGCCCTGCTCTGTGGGTGACAGGGGGTGGCACCACAACCTCCTCATCGACCCTGCCTTGAGTGTGACAGAGGGTGTTGCCCCAACCCTCCAATCGGCCCTGCTTGAGACCTTCCAGGGACTGCACCTAGGGATTGGGACTGCCCTCTAACACCTGGGAGCAGGCCTAAGCCAGGAGGTCGTTATCTCCCGAGGGATCCCAGACTGTGAGAAGGCACAGGCCTGGCTGAGGGACTCCACCCACCCCTCCCCTGAGTGCACAAATTTGTGTGCACCGGGCCCCTAGTCTATATATATAAAAGGCTAATATGCTAAGTATCTGACCATCTGGGTAATGATGTCACATAGCAACGCCTGGCTTCCTCTCCCTAGCGACTAGCCTCCTTGCAGTTTCTTCACTCCAGAATCACAACTTGCTTTATAGCCAGGTGGAAACATTTTATATCTTAACAAATGTCTGTGAGGTGTTTTCTCATGCATCATCTCATTTGATCCTGGAGTCCTGGAGTAAGTAGATAGGAGACTCGGTGGAATTGTATTTTCTTTTCATTGGCCAGAAAATGGAGATTTAGAAAGCTTAGAAACTTGATCCGACTGAAAAGAAGTAAGAAATGGTGGACCTTGAAGATTACTTCAGGTTTTCTCACTGCGCAGACTATAGTCAAACACTGCTGCAGTTAAATATTTTACCTTTTGTTCTCCCTGAGTGATCCACAATAATAATCTGCTTCATGTTGATATTTACTGCTTTGTTGCTGACAGCTACCTGAAAGAGAAGTTGGGGTGCTTCACTGGCTGGAAAAAGTTTAGCTACATCAGATAGCAGGACTAATTAAGCAAGTTTATTCTCTCTATATAAAAGGCTAAGTTGACTCGCACATGCGCGATACATTAATTTTTTTTATTTCTTTTTTTAATTTTTTTTTTATTGCTTAAAGTATTACAAAGAGTATTATATATGTCTCCTTTTTTTTCCCCCGCCCTTGACAATCCCCTGGCCTCCCCTACCCCCAGTGTCTTATGTCCATTGGTTATGATTATATGCATGCATACAAGTCCTTCGGTTGATCTCTTACCCACCCCCCTCCTGCCTTCCCACCCTCGTGATACATGAATTTTGTTGACATGTCTATTATAAGAAAGGGCGAATAACAATATTAAAATATTTCTCCTAATTAATCTACTTTCAACGTGCATGAATTTGTGCACTGGGTCACTAGTTAATAAATAATAATAAAAGAATAAACTTTGTATTTTGTAGAAACGTACTTTTGGACCAAACTGCATTTTCTCTATTTATGGAGATTTTATTTATATGTATAAATACTTACAAATAGAATATACACTGAGTGGCCAGATTATTATGATTGGCCAGATTATTATGACCACCCCAGCAGTACTTCGTTGGGCCACCTTTTGCCTTCAATACTGCGGCGATTCTTCTTGGCATTGACTCCACGAGATGTTGAAAGGTGATGCGAGGAATCTGACACCATGCCTGATGAACAGCACTGTCCAGGTCTGT
>NW_006283544.1:2884739-2902392 GCF_000327345.1 Myotis davidii
GCCCCACCCCCGATCAGGGTGGGGGGCAGATGGGGGGGACCAGTCAGGGGGAGGGGCCTGGAGAAGACCCACTGAGCTGGAGCTGAGCATGGAACCAGGCTTCCCAGGGAGGATGGCTTCACTAAGGAAACAGAAACCGCCAGAAGGTTCTGCAAACAGGCCCTGAGCCCCCTTTGGCCAGGCGGACTCAGAGCTGGGGTCTCTGTGTGTACATTAGACATAGCCTGACACTCGCCTTTGTCTGTTGGTCAAATCCATTGCATTGAAAACCTGTTCCCCTTCTTCTTTTTGGGTCCTTACAACAAATACAGACAATTGGAAGACATGGCCCCAGTGACAGAGCCAGGCCCCACAATCATCCAGAATTTAGGCCTAAGACAACTGGGTAGCAATCTCCAAGGCACAGAACACACTGTTTTAGAGTTTTAATTCTCCCCTAAAATGTGCCCAGTTGCTCCTCTTTAGCTAGGATAGACTGGACTAAGGAACCAAAGACCGAATTTCCTTTGAGGTGGGATCCACCAGGAGCCAGGTGATGGCAAGGGCCACCACAGGCAGCTGCTTTCCCCTGAACTCGGTGTGCTCAGAGCCAGTCCATTTCTGGTGGTGCCAGATCCTAGGCTGCTGGTCAGGTGGCAGGTCCACAGGGTTTCTCTCTCTGCCTTCCTGGCCTCCTGAGCAGTACCCTCCGGCCTCGCATGCCAGGCAGCTATTTCTAGAGCTGGGACTCAGAGAACGAAGGAGCTGGCCCACACCGAGAGGGACCCACAGGTGGCCTGGCCATGCCTCCCATCCTGCTTCTCAGTCTCACTCACGTGGATCAGGCCAAAGCCCGTGGCCCGAGACTGGTGCCAGGTGGGGAGGGTTGCAGCAGGGAGAGGGCTGCCATGACCTGCCAGCCTTGGTGATGATCATCTCAGTGTCCAGCTGATTTAATCCGTCCCACAGAGCCTTCATCTCAAGCTGCACACGCACCCTGGCCACCTCCGCATTCTTCTTTTCCAGCTCCTTGGCGGCGGCTGAACAACTGACCCCAAGGGCCCTTAGGCTGGGCAGCGGTGCTGGTGGCGGCCCCTGTGGCCGGCGCATCGTAGCACCGATTGTTCCTGTCTTTCTGCCATAATGGTCGCTGGGCTTTTATTATATAGATGGTCTTTATGCATTTCCTACCTTATTTACTAAGAGGCCCTAAAAACAATGAGACATACATAGCAATGAGAATTAAGCATCCAATCTTGACTTTTATATATAATCTCCACAAAGAACCCGGCTCCTTGTAGAAATGACTCATACCAGGACTGGGACATGATGAGCACAGATGGATCTGGATCTTTTCTTTAAAAAAATGTTTTTATTGATTTCAGAGAGAAAAAGGGAAAGGGGAGAGAGATGGAAACATCAATGATGAGCCCTAGCCGGTTTTGCTCAGTGGATAGAGCATCCGCCTGCAGACTGAAGGGTCCTGAGTTCAATTTTATTCAAGGGCACATGCCCAGGTTGCAGGCTCAATCCCCAGTAGGAGGCATGCAGAAAGCAGCTAATCAATGATTCTCTCTCATCTGTGGGTTACACAGGTGGAACTTAATCAATATCTTAAAAAAAGAAAAGTTCAGCCCTGACTGGGTGGCTCACTTGGATAGAACATCATCTCATACACCAAAAGGCTGTGGGTTCGATTCCAGGTTAGATACCTAGGTTGGGGCTTTGATCCCCAGTGTCAAGGTGAGTATAGGAGGCAACTGATCAATGTTTATCGCTGTCTGTCTCTCTTTCTCTTCCGTCCTCTCTCTCTAAAATCAACAAAAATATTTCCTCAGGTGAGGATTTAAAAACAAGTTAAACTTTAGGACTGTTTTATGTTAAGCATCATGCTAAGTGATGCTTAAAAGATGATTGAGACCTGTTCCCTGCCACTAATGAAGACAGATATATAAAGCACAACAAATAATATAAGAGAGGTGTACACAAGGGAATGTGATAGTACAGATGTGAGATAGTTTGCACTTTTGTAGATTTAGAGTATCTTTCTTGGAGGGCAAGAAAGAGTAGACTAAGAAAATAAATGTTGGAAGAGGAAGCTATAAGCAAAAAGCCAGACATGTGACATAACATGGTATGTTCACATTACTAGTTGCAGGTCATTTATTAATTAACATTTCATATATCTATATTCTAATCACTGTACTAGACAGAGAGTACAATAAAAAAATAAAATAGAAATCTTCTAAAGGAACTTATTACTAGTAGAGACAGTCGCACAATAAAAAAGTAAGCACACTAATATAAAATTAAAAGTTATAAACAACACTGTAGAAACAGGAGAGAGTGCTATTCAAAATCTAATGAGGAGCCATGGAAGAAGTATTTTCACCACAGGAGTAGCAAGATTTGATTTTGAAATTTAGCACTTCAGACTTTCTAAAATAAAAACTGCTCATTGGAGTGTCCATATATAAATCAGGAGAAGTACAGGTCTTCTAAGTCATGCTCAGTACTACCTTGGACTTCATTCTGAAGGTGGAGAGATGCTATTGAAGAGTTGTGGGGTTTTTAAAATATATTTTTTCTTTTTTTAAAAAAATATATTTTATTGATTTTTTACAGAGAGGAAGGGAGAGAGATAGAGAGTTAGAAACATCGATGACAGAGAAACATCGATCAGCTGCCTCCTGCACATCTCCCACTGGGGATATGCCCGCAACCCAGGTACATGCCCTTGACCGGAATCGAACCTGGGACCCTTCAGTCCACAGGCCGACGCTCTATCCACTGAGCCAAACCGGTTTTGGCTTAAAATATATTTTTATTGATTTCAGAGAGGAAGAGGGAAGGAGAAAGAAATAGAAACAGAATCATTGACCGGCTGCCTCTTGCACTCCCCACACTGGTGATAGAGCCCACAACCCAGGCATGTGCCCTGCCCCGGAACTGAGCCATGATCTCTTGGTTCATAGGTCCAATGTTCAACCACTGAGCCATGCCAGCCGGGCACCATAGAAGAGTTTTAAGTATATGGACTGCGTGACCTGATTTACATTGAAGACAGTACACTCAGGGCCCGGTGTGGATAGATAAATGGTGAGACTGGGAAAGGGCATTAGCCAGGAAGCTCTTGCATTCAACAATCCAAGTAAGAAATGGTGAAGACTTAATGATCTTAAATTTCCTGTCACAATAGAAGGCTGTCATTAGAGAATATGGATCTACTACATGAGGAGTTGGGTCTAGAATTTGAGAAAGATTTAGAATTATCTCTGAGGCTAAGGAGAGATGGAGCTGATCAAGGACACATAAAAAAGATTGTTGAATGGCCCTTCATTGGTATAGGAGATCACACATTTTTTTTATGGGTGTATAACAGGCATCTGAAGAGTGTGTCTCTCTAACACTCTTCAGCCTTTCATCTGGAAATGTCTCTGTCTCTAGGAAAATTTCCAGCCCCCCATGCTAAGCAAGTGTGAGCTGCAGTGCTCTTCAATTATTTCACCTCAATGGCTACGGTGACTGATCTGTGAGTGGCTATCTTTCTCAACCTGAACCAATCCCAAGGTCTGAAAATCAGTGATAATTAATATGTTAAAATTCAGGTACTATTCAAAGTTTTTAACTTATTTAATCACTAGAGGCTTGATGCACAAAATTTGTGCAAGTGTAGGCCTTCCTTTCCCCAGCTGCCAGCTTCGCATCCCCAGCCCCACACCTGCCTTGGCCTGGCATCTGCTATCACATCCCCCCAGTTCCCTGGTTCCATGGAGCACCCCCTCTGCCCCCGCGGGTTGGTGGCCTGGACCTCCCTCTGCGGGGTGATCATGGGTCGATGGCGGGCCTGGTGCCAGTGTGTCATAGCATGGTCCTCTGGACAGTCATTTTGCTGTTCGGTTGTTCAGTTGATTTGCATATTACACTTTTCTTATTATAGATAATTACAATACAATGAAGTAGATACAACATTTATTTCCCCCTTTTCAGATAAGGAAATTGAGGTACAGGAATGTAAACCTGTCCTAGATCATACACAGACTGGGTTTAGAGTTACCGGCGCCTTGCTTCACATCCCTCACATTCTTAACAACTACCTAATGCTGTCCTTGATGACTTCTTTACCCAGAAATGCGTATCTGTCCCAAGATGACCCAATCAGAACCTTTTCTTGGAACTGTTTTTTTTTTTTTTTTTACCTTGTATATCAAGAACGCTAATCTCATCTCTGGTGGCGGAGTTAGAAGCATTGAGCCTGGTTGCTGCTAGGCACAATGAATCCAGCTGTGTGGAATAAGCCAGACTGAGAAACCGAGGAAGATATCCTGAAAAACGTGTCTTCAGAGTTCAGAGATATCTGAGGAAATATTTGAATATCTGGTTGTAGTCATCTCTGAGACTCACTGGAGCCCTGACCTCCTATTAATGTGATGATGTGAGCTTATTTAACACCCTTTCTGGATAAACTAGCTTAAATGTAAAGCTCATAACTAAGAGTCATGAGTAATTAAGGGCACCGATCTGCATAGCTGTGGGAGAGTCTTTAACAGTGCTCAGTCATCCAGAGGGATAGCAGATTGCTGCTTTAATCCTGGCTGGGGATTCACCAGACAGTTGTGTTAGGAAAACAGGGAGCAAATAAGTTGAGCATGTGAAAGATCGTCAGGTGGGAAAATAAGTGAGATCAGAAGGGAGTGTATTATATTGGAAAATAAAGAAGGCCCTGAAGTAAGCTGGGGAAGCAATTTCAGGTCTCAAGACTTAGTTACCTCTCTTTTTTTATTTGGGGATGAAAATAATTGCCTGTCAAAAAAATAATAATTGCCTGTCTTTTTCATGTGTTATGAGGATTAAATGAGATAATCTATACAGAGTATTTAACACAGTGCCTGGCATATATAGGAATTGCTGCCTAAATGTTGCTGTAGTTGAGATAGGTACCAGGTGCTGTAGGGAAATAGATTCTTGGAGAAGGCATGTTTGCTGATAATGGGAGACAAAAGAAGGCATGTTTGGAGACAAATTGAAATCAGATAGGTAAAAGGAGGCAGATATTCCTTTGTTTTATGCTTCCATGCCCACTTGTTCACCCCCTAACTTGCAATACAGGTGATACTGGACTCTCCTACACACATTCCATACAGGCCGAAGTCATAGTCCAAAAAATGTAAATAGATAGCTTCAATGATAAATCTTAGGTACTATGCAAACTCAATAAAGACCAAAAATGAAATTCAAAACACTGTTAAACAATTAACTTTTAGGTGTTTCTTTGCAAAGTGCTTAGCTATCAAAACATTAATACACATGTAATTGCATTATTACTGACGAAAACTTTCGTGTTTGTAACAAATGTGATTTCAGCTTGTACTTTTGCAATGAGTGATGAAGCAACTTCCAGATGGAGAGGTTCAATTTGTGAGATCTTCCCCAGTCTATTCACATTGGCTTTAACTTTCCTTTTAAATTACAGAGAGAATTCCCAAAATTTCAAATAGCCCCAAGAGATCTGGGGGAAATAGCTAATCTCTTTCCATGAACATGCTAACAAAAGCAATTTCTTACTGAACTATATGTTACCCAGTGGGACTGATAATGAATCTGCATTATGGTAACCTTTATAAGAAGGGAAGATAAGAAGACCTTTTGGGGAGGTGTATTTATTAGGTGGTGAATGTCTCTCTCTCTGCTTGTGGATTTTTCTGTTCAGATCCACTTTTCACTGAACTGTGCTCAGACCTTCTGTCTTTCTGCTTCCAGCAACGCCTCTGAATTTATAATACCCATTCTATTTCATACCATAATGTCAAATACCCATGTGCTGTACAGCTTTCTCAGTGTTCAATTTCTATCATTTTCAAAGGGCACTTTCTTTTCATAGCGGATTCTGGGCTTTGTACTAATTTCCTTCTAGGATTCATAAGGAGTTCAAACTTGTGTTTATTTGTTTATAATTAGGAAATGGGGCGGGGGGGGACTTGTATGTTGTCATCCAAATATAATGCAAGCAGCATTTACTGGGAGTCTCCTACAGAGGGCACCTTCACCTTATTGGAAACCCAACTGAAAGAGAAACTCAATGGTTACCAGAGAAATAACTAATTCTTCAAGTCAGAAGCACTCGCTTGTTTTTGCTAACCAGTTTTCTTCTCTGTGGTATCTTTGTTACCTTATCTGTAATGGAAAAGAACTGGCACCCTCTTTATAATTATTCATAGATACAGGCCAGTAACACTACCTTATTATTATGTTCAGCTTGCTTGTGGGTGAGCTGGAGACAGCTGTTCATATTACCTAAGAGGCAACAGATCAATGAAAGGAAGGGAAGGACAAGTTTTGAGCTGCCTTTTTGCAACAATGTCTTTTATACAACAGAGGGTATTTTTAAAGCATTGTATTGGAAAACAAAGGCTGATAATAAAGTAAAATGTTTACAAAACAATCCTCTGCTGTGTTGTTATGATTAGTAAGTGCTTTTAGACTAAACTTACTTTAATGCAAACAAAAAGTAAATAGTTTTTTGCTGGTTTTTTTGGATACCAAAGATACCAGGAGTTATACACTATAAATCTAAAGAAAGTAATTGCTATTTAGAAAATTCTGAAAATAGGCATGTGTGAGTGTATGTGTGCAAAGTAATTCCTTGAAACTGTTTCTGTGTAATGAAACTAAAAAAATATATTTTAGTGATTATATTATTAAAATAAGATACTAACTGTAAAAATGTAAATACATTTTCATAGAAAATATTCTTTTAAAATTATTCAGTGTTAAGTGCTATACACATCTAGACTTTTAACACAGCATTACTTTGAATATCTGTTATATAATAGTTAATGATCTTAACTATGTATACACATCATTTTGCATATTTACATTTGGCTATTCCTAATTTGGAGGCTTCTTTTGGGTATTCAGCAAGTAGTAGTTAAATTTACTAAAATATTTTGGCTAAGAAAACTTATCAAGAAATCGATGCTAATTATTCCTGAATATTAAGGTTAAAAACAATATTGAAGTCATGAGTTTATCTCTACATTTGCGATATAAAATATTGTTTGTTTAGTTGCTGAATGTGCTCTCTAATGTTTATATTTTCAATAGCTTATCAATTATACAATATTAATTCTGTATTTTCATATTCTGTGCTTAGAAGTAATTAAACCTTGAATTGCTACTATTAACATGTAGCATTTGGGAACATTTTTGTTTTTCTCTAAGTTCAATTTGACATAGAGTACAACTAAATGTAAATGCATTTTAGCTATTAAAATTACTTTGCTCATGTCTTTTTAAATAATGTTTTATTTATTTAAGTTCCTATTAGGACCAAAATGTTCAGACTATTGAAAATTGTAATTCTTTAGTAGTAATCATCATCAGTTTGTCAAACAAATCATTTACAAAAAAATATAACAAAGAAACTCCTGGACAACTTGTACTTAAATTTGTGCAGGTGCTATTATCATTGTGCTTCAAGATCAGTTCCATTAGTTTCTGTGGGAAAAAGACCCATTTTCTTGCTCAGCTGAGCTGGTTGCCTTGTCCTAGAAACGCCTAGAGTACGGCCCCTATCCACTTGCCCAGGCCTTCCCACCTCATTGTTGACATTTCCTGGAGTTCAGTGGTTTCTCCCACTTTGTTACATTCCAGAGCTCAAGGCACTTCTTTGAAGATACAAGACCATTCAAGTCTTCTCTACTTTGCAGCTTCACTCTAAAGAGAGAGTAAATGAAAAAGCCATGCAGTTCAGACAATTTAAATGGGGCAGCAGGAGGGCATGCTATTGCTCTGCTGGGAATAGCTGTGAGTGACCCTGAATCAACTCTTGGGGGGAAAAAAGTTGGCGTGGAGTGACCTTTCTTGAAATCAGGATGAAAACAGTAGGAGAAAGAGGTTGGATAGTCCCCTATGGAAAAGTAAACTGTGGCTGGGAAGAGACTACAGAAAAGGAATGTGTTGACACAGTCAACTGCGGGTTTAATTCCTGATTTTGCAAAGCACTTCAACAGGTGGCTTTAATTGGTAGATGCTGCCCTTTTTAACCAAAGAAAACAGGGTTAGTCACAAAAGTCAAGGAACTCCAGGGGTTTTTGCAGTTTAACTTTCTAACATCACGTATCAGTTAAGAAATTCTAAAGGTTTCAAAATCTTATCCTGAAATCACAATATTTCCCCAACTCTTTTTCAGGATTCCCCACCCTCATCATGCTGCATTGTAGCACATGTGTGCATACACCTAAGTAGCCACTGAGAACATCAGTAGCTCTATTAGAACTTACAGACATTCAATATACGTGTATGTCATACAATGATATCATACTACATGATATCCACTGCACTATCATATAGTGGGAGAAACAGGCAGAAAACTGTGAGTCCAGATTCAACTCTGCCAGTTTATTATTTGTTCAGTCCCCTTATATGAGAAATGAAAAAAAAGGAAATATTTTCCTCTGCTTACTTCAAAAAGGTCTCCTTCATGGAGAGTTGTGGTTGGGGGTAAGGGGAATCAGTGAGGACTTTAGTCTACCTGGCTTAAGCCTCAACTCCTTGTGAGTATAAAAGGAAGCGCTCATATTTTGCTAATTGTCAGTTTCCTCTTTGCCAAGATCAGGGGTGAATCAAATAGGCTGACCCGACAGTTCCATGCTGGGAATGTTTCTGAGCTTGCCTCTTAGCTTTAACGAAAAGATCTGAGAACCACTGGTGGTGTCAGGCCTGGCCATTGGATGGAGAAGTGGGAGGAGGAGAACTGCAATCCCAGGAAGAGATGGTCTTCTAGGACCATCAAATTTCAATCATGTTATGGCAATAAGATGCCATTGAGATCATGTGTATGAAGGTCCGTTCAGGATGGATATCTTTTTCTTCTTTACATCATTAGCAACCAGTATACAATCAGTACACAAAAAATAAGTGTGTTTTGTAGAAGGGAGAATGTGAGTTACATGGAAGTGATGGTAGTATGAATGTAGCCGCCGTACAAATTGTTGCACACACAATCCTGCATTTCCTCATCCGCTGGGACGGCACTTCAGAGTCTCATGTGTATTTTCAGTCTTGGTGAAGATGCCCCAGTGCTCCCCAATGGAAACATTTTCTCTGTGTAGGTCCCAGATACAAGCCTTTGCAATAGATCTAACATTCTCTTTTCCAGCAATTTGAAACCCAGCTTATTAGCATCTGTGAAATTTTTGCCTCAAGAATTCTCCTAAATTAGCTGGATATTAAAGCAGAAATGAGCATATCTAAAATTTTGTTACTCTTCAATATCCTGGCCTGAATCAAGTCATATGTGGTTTGAGAATGAGCACTTTACACGATTTGGGAACAAAGGAAATGGGTGGCATAATATAGAGGCAGTTTTAATTATCCAGTTGACATTTATTGAGCACCCAGCAAGCGCAAAGCAGTATAGTAGCTGTTTGAAAGGCAGAGAAATGACTTGAGACCACCTGAAGAGAAACATATCAACAAGTGTGAAAGCATAAGATAATTGCCTTGCCCATTGGAATGCATGGTGACAGTTATTAGGACACACAAGGATTAATCAGCGGAGATTCCTGGATGTGCTGAATCTTGAGCCAATCATTCAATTATAAATACTGACTTATACAGGAAAGAGTCATTTTCTTTAGAGCCTTCCCTAACTACACAAGTATGGATAGGCTGGACTTCTGAATGAACCGAACTCTTGTTCAAAAACTAAAATAACTTTAGGACATATGAGGAAAGCATGTGCCTGAGGCTGGCAAGAGTGCAATCTTCTTCCTTCCTCCCCTTCCAATGCCATTATACTCAGAGTCTATACTTTATGTTAAACAAGAGTAAAGGCCTGTGAAGAATTCATAGGTAGCAGTTCCTTACATAATGCCCTGTCAGTATCCCACGGTCTCCTCCTGAAAACTGGTGGAGTGAGGGGTTGAATGGGAAAATCTATTCAAGTAAAAAATTAACAAATTACAACCTGGCACAGACATTATTAGTAGAGGGTTGCATCGCTATCAGTACCGGTCACTTTTAAAAGTTAAAGTTAATTTCTAAGTTTAAAATGGGCCAAGTATATCCTCAAAGCTGTTGTGTGCATCCTTTCCCATTGTATTGTTTAAAGAAGGCACTTTGGTTACAAGATTCAACCTTTGCTAAAACATAAAGCTGAGACAATCACAACAAAACACCTCCCCCTTAAAACTAACACTTCAGAGCCTGTGAAATCAAAAGAAAAATTCTTTCTCTCCTCCCTAGTCCCACAGCCCCTCAGGATTTTAAATGGTAATGACCAGTTCATTTGAGAAAATGGCATTTTAGTGCTTCCCTTCACAAGCTCTTAAGGCGGATAAGGTGTCTTTTTCCCAGTGATGTGCACCTCCTTTTGTTTTCTGGCATTACTGGAACTGACCTGGCATGGATCACTGGGTGAACAGGCGATCTTAAACACTTCTCATATAAATTACTGGTTCCTTTCCAAGTGCAATTGCTCACAGAGTAATACACCATTTTACAACTCTGATAGCAAAGTCTCTTCCTTCTGTCAGCTCCTCCCCCACTCCCACCCCCACCCCCAAGAGATGAACAGACAAAAAATGATGGAGAGGTGAACCTCAGAAATGTACATTCTGGTTTAACCTTGAATATATACACAGTGTGCAATTTGGGATCCTTCAATTCTCATCTCAAACCTTCTTTTCCTGTTTAAAAGCCATCAGCAAAAAATAAAAATGTCACACTCTACATATGTGGACACTATAAAAAGCAAAGCAGTAATAAATATGGAAGTCTACTAAAGTGTCTTTTCAAAATTTTCCAGAAAACAATGCTTACATTTTATGATCCACATTTGTTAGGTAGAAATGACACATCTTGCTCCCATGCAAATGAGGCTTACTATTAATTGAACACTCCAAGAATCACCGGATGCTAATGATGGTCACATTTTCCAAGCCATTGTCTTTTTTTCCCATGAACTCTAAAGACAAGGTATATTTTTCCTGACAGTTGACTCGGATCAGAGCTTGCAGTATTGTATTTCAGGTTGTGGCTCTGTAAAACCCTGTAACTTTCTTTGAAGTTAAACAGTGTCAATCTGTTTCCATGTCTGAATAACTCTTAGAAGAGCCTGCCTGACCCAAGTCAACTCTTTGAAACATACTATTTCCCCATAATTGATGTTCCAAATGAATGTCCTTTCATAATAAAATGTGCTGGAAAACAAAACAGCTTTGCATCCCGCACAAGTTGCATCATAATTAAATTTTATTTTATCCCATCGAGGCATGCTAAATGTTGAGCAAAATATAATTTTAAGTAATTTGTTTGTATTCTTATCTGTAGGAGTTGGAAATTAACAGCGTTGCTAGTTTGCGTTTACTGTTAAGCCTGGAGAGCAGAGAGATTGCTTTGCAAACATTACAGTTATTATGTCTGCAGTTGGTACTCTTTGTATAAATTATTGATCAGCCAGCTTATTTTTCTTTCTGCTTAATGGATATTATAGCATAGCCGTTTACAACGCTATAGTTAAGGTTGTGTCAGCACTTCCATTATAATAAACCCTCTGTTACAGGGGGTTTATAACTTGTTGTAAAAATTTGCTCTGGGCTGAAACTTGACATACAAGATCTCAGGCTGGAAGGTGGCAATTGTTCTTCTTTCAACTTTTTAAAAAATCTTTTTGTTCTGAAGGGTAATAAACAAATAAACAGTATTCTCTTTTAACAATCCTGAACTATCTGACTTCAAATAGAACAATTTTATAGGCTATTTATTACACAATGACCTCTTCTTTTATTTAATAAAGCAAAGAGAAAGGGCCAAGATAAGTTAAAACAACAACAACAAAAAGCAGACAGTGAATCAATAGAAACTTTTATAGTCAGGTTTAGTACATTTCTTCTAACATTACAAATTATACAATACTTTGTTTTAATATTAAACATGCATTCACACTACACAAGACTTCTTCCCACCCCCATTCCCAACTGTGTATCTGTTAGGCAGTCCATGTCTTAATACTGACCTTCTTTAGAATAAAATGAGTTTTATGTTATTAAAAGAGAGAGGAGTAAGAGAATGAGGAAATGCTACGAATGCAAAGATGCAATTAAAGATAGAATATTTATTAAAAACTAGGGATTTAAATACCTGGCTGACTTTTTAACCTTACTTCAACCCAGTATGTCATTCCTCTCACAATGGCCTGATTTAAGAGATGGAGGGAATTAATCTCAATTTATATTATTCTAGTTGCTGCTTCCTTCTACAATCCAAGTCTAAAATGATCTCACTGTGTTTGTTTTGTTATCGAATATTTGGCTGTGCAACACAATACCAACCCACAGATGGAATTAGGACACTTACACAGGAAGTAAGTACTGATGGGCAAGTATAACTAAATTATCATAAGGAGTTCACCTCTTCTCATGGAAATAATGCAGTTTGGAGGCAGAAAAACAATTCCATGATGATTCTTTTTTTCTTTGTAACTCTTTTTTCTCTACCCTCTGGGTAGAGAGATTTCTTAAAATGTGCTTCATAATCAGCCACATGTCGCCTTCATTCTGAACCAGGAGAAAAGTGGGTGAGAAAAGAAGGTTAGGGAGGGAGCAACAGTGGTGCCAAACACAAGCCATTTTGCGTTAGATAAGCGGTTCTCAACCTGTGGGTCTCGACCCCTAAGTAGCAAAGAAAATAATTTTATGGTTGGGTCACAACATGAGGAACTGTATTTAAAGGGCCAGAAGGTTGAGAACCACTGCTTTAGATCATTGCTAAAGGCATTCAGCATACATATAGATAGTCCATGCATTCCCAAACTGCAAAACAAGTCCATGTTATTTGTAACCATTTTCACCACTTCTTTATTAAGAATGGGATATTCTGTAACATAAAGTTTGAGTACTGCAGGTTAGAGTGTGTTCACCTTGAGCTCCCCACCTTCTGTCCTTTGGGTAATTTATCAGGCGCAGAGAGAATTTATCAATTCTCTCTGCGCCTGATTAGAGAATGTAGCAGTGAGATAAAAGTCATACTCCTTGTTCTGGAAAAGAGGCAGGCAATTGGAAAAAAGAGGGAGACTGTGGAAGTGAGACTCACTGAGAGACAGAAGTTGGAACCCTAAGTGGAGAGGCAGAGTGGAAAAGAGCAAAAGTAGAGAAGTCTTTACTTAAGGCAGCCTGGGCTGAGCTGATTGGTGAGGCCGTGTGTCTGAGTTAAAAAGGCTTGAGAGAGTTACTTGGCATAATTTCTCCGTCTTCAATGATTTACTACTGAAGTGCAAACATCAATTTTGGACTCTCTCCTGAGAAACGTTTAACAAAGTCAGTGAACTACTGGTACCCTGATATCTTTCTAGATTTGCCAAACTTAGATAGCTCTTTAATAAACCTCTGCCTGAAGTTTATCTCAATCTTTTTTCTTCTTCTTCTTCTTCTATTAAGGACATAGGTCCATCAGTAAATATGCAGATGTTAGAATAACCTTCCTCTTTACTTCTTTCTCCGTTGTGATGTATCTTAGAATTGTTCAGAAGTGCACTCTATTGTTAAAGCTATTTGTGCCGGGTGTGCTAATGCACTCTTTGATTGAGTGAATTAGCAGTCATAACAATCTGGCAGTCTGGCCATAGAAGTGTGCTCAAATTGATTTGTGTTATGGCTGGACTGGAAAATCTAGTGTTAGTTGTTTTTTGCCCTGGGGCATTGTTCGTACGAAACTCCACTTTTCATTTAATTTTCCAATACATTTTGAAAGATGGAAATGCTTGTGATCAACATTTGATCCACTTGCATTATTTAAAAAAAAATTCTGAAAGTAATTTCAGATTCCAAAAAACCTTGCTTTCAATTAGAGTAAACATAATTAGAGTGACGTCGTGCTCAGAATGGTAAGTCTGCCTTTGAATCTATTAAGCATGTTATCTCCTTGTCCTGTCACTAAAAGGGATTCAGTAGATATCTGAAGTATACATCTGTATTTTTCTGTGCATGCTTCTAATTGAACTTGGCAAAAAATTAAAAGGATAAAATTGTAATGACCCTTTTCTTGTTGCCCTATCTGCATATGCTCAAATTGTTTTTGTATCATTTAGTGATGCTATAAAAAAAGAGGATACTCAAAGCTTTCAGGAAATTTTGAGATATGCAAGAAACACATTCAAATATGTATTGCCAGTTAATCATTTAGGTTAGATTCTAGGAAATATGCATTTTTCAATCTTTTTCTTTCAAATAACTATATCAGTTGCTATATTGAAATTCTGAAGGTTTAAAGACATGAATTATCCTGGCTTTGTCAATATTTGTATCTTTCTGACAATCTTCTGCTTTGCAGTCATTTACCAGAATTATAATGCAGCATGAATAAACCTAAAAAATGACTATTGATTACAGAGAAAGCTTTGTGAAATCATTTAGTCAGTTTCCCTACTTGAGAAATCATTAAATAAAATAGGTCAATATATAAGGATGAAATGGATGTAATACAATGCCATGCCCCCTTGAGTTATAAAAAGGTCAAAAATAAATCCCCATGGAATTCATGATTTTATACTCATAAAATAAAATGATACTTACCAAATCCCAACTACAAGTCCACCTTTCTACATATTTATTCTTCTTTTTTTAAAACCACAGGTTTTGAAAGTATATGTTTATGTTTCCCTGTTTCAATAGAAGCATTTCCTTGTCTCTGCCCCTTTTAACCAAATAGGATGCCCTCATCTTCCGACTCAAGTGCCTCTTGTCATCCCAGGTATTCACGGGGACTTTAGCGGCAACAGCTACTCTGTATTTTCTTACTGTCTCCTGCAACCTTACAGCTTTTCTCAAAACTGCATTTTGTACTGCACTGAACTCTGCATCCCGGGCCGATTTTTGTTAATAGATGGTGAGACCTGAGACCACTCTATTAGTTCCCATTCATAGGGATCTTGTGGGGGGCAGGGGAGGAGGAAGGAGAAAGAGGAGAGGAGGGGCCAGAAGGGGGCAGAGGGAGGGAAGAAAATACCTTCCCTGAACTGGTACAAGCTCAGCTTCAAAGGATATCCTAGGAAAGAAATTAAAGACTTCTTAATTAGTGCAGCAATTAAGCTTTCTTGGTAGCATTTTAATCAGCAGAGGCCCTATCAAAGGACAAACAGAACGATTTGCAGGTCTTTGAATTTTAAACAGTCTTATTGATTTCAGCACAATACGTCTTCACAAAACACAGGGAGAATTTTCTAATATCAGTTACAGTACTTTGAATTTTGCTTATGCAAATTGAGTGCAGGTTGGAAGAGAGGAGAAGAAGGAAGAGGACCTGAAACAACCAAAGACGTAAAACAATAAATAAACAAGACAGAAGCTTTGAAAGCTAAAAATGCAATGGAAAGAGGGAGAGTTTGAAATTTCCGTGGAGCTGACTTATCTGTTGTTAAATACTGTTTGCCTTAATCATTGATAACATTTCTAAAAAAAAAAAAAATCTGAAAAAATGTCAAGGCTTTTCTTTCCTATATATTTTAATTTGCATTATAGGCTTTTTCTGATCCTATTGTTTGATCTGAGGAGTGAGTGATAGTTCCTAGAAACAGTTTAGAGAGCAGAGGTAGGGGGGGGAAAGGAGGAAGCCCCCCATTCAGGTGGGGGCAAATGCCCAAAGCCCTGCTTCTGAATAGAGCACGTGCTGCGAGGCACAGGTTTCCCTGCAGAAAATGTGGAGTTTGCTTCCCAGCAGAGTGGGATTATGGTTCGGTCAGCTATCATTACTTCCCATCTGTGGCTGCTGAATGTGGAAGCTATTGGGTGAGTGACGGTTTAAGGAAACGTGAGAAATGAGAATGGTAAGGGCAGATGCGGGGCACTTAATTACCATTTATTTTCCGTTTGCAGATCTAGAATCTAAAATGAAGAAACTGTGGTTTAGCGTTTTTAAGACTATGCCAAAGTTTATTACAGTTGTGCATGCGATTCCAAAATAAAATTAGTTTTGGGGGGGCTTAATATCTTCTTTCTCTCCTTCATCCATTAACATAGTAATTTGGCATATTTTAAAGGTAATATTTTCTAAAACATGCGTAGACACCTAATGAGGTGTTTTGATGTATGTGCTGTATATCAAATCTTTATTTTTAAATAAGAACAGATGTGAAACACAGAAAATTAAGATAAGTGATTCTGAATATGTTAAAAGACATTGGCCAAGTAACTATATATTGACTAATAATTTACTAAGATAACTAGGCCAAAAAACTGTGTACACTTTAGCTATATTTGTAGAATTGTATCTACTTTTTGGCAACAATCAATTTTCTGAATTCTTATGACCCAGGAAAGCCTCCTGATATAATTGCTACACCCCAAAAAGTTTAGCATAAACTTAGACAAATCAGTTAACAGTGTAATATTTCTCTAGCTATTCCCACCTTTTAACACTAAACTTCAAAAAGCTTAAAGAATTGAAATTATAAAGAGAAATGTGATCATTTCAATGCCAAAATGGCAGAAACTTCATTATAAAATTTCTCAATACTATGAAACTGGTGCTAATAGTTTGTTTCAAATCTGTCCAAAGCTATAGCATTGTTTTTATCTTGTGAAGTTAGTGAACGTGTGTAGACAGGTTTAGAGCCCAATTATTTAAGGTTCCTAGAGATATACACAGAGAAGACTGACCTACACTCAAATCGTATGCTGGTCAGAAGCCCCTGAATAAATACCTTCATGCAACAAGTTAGAAAAGGAAGAAAAGGAGAGGGGACAGCAAGGAAGAAGAGTCAGTCTAAATTCAGCCTAATGTTTTTAAGATAGCTACCCTTTCTGTCTCACAAGTCAGGCAGTAAGCTTTGTTTCTGTTCTTTTCCTTATTTAGAAAACACATTTGCACTGACAAACTGAATAGGACCTTCCCAAATAGGAATATAATAAGTATCCACATAACATTAGCAACTGACCTTGGGTCTGAAAGGATGTAAAGACAGTTGATAACTGTGCAAGGCAGGTGAATTAATTACAGAGTTTTAGGTAAGAAAAATCGGCGTTTTCTTCTTTTTTACTTTCTAAATCTTAAAAGGTGCCTGAAGTCTCCACATTTTCTAAGCACAAGAAGCATGCTGACCTCCTCTTGGGGCAAAAGTGAAGTTATTCTGGGCGATCCACATCAGGGCAAGCATTTCTTTCCTTCCACAATCTATTAGGAAATAAGGAATTGAACACAGAGCACCCCATTATTCTCAAGCGATGCCACTGACTTTTCCCCCACAACTTGAAAACTGTCCTCGCATTTTCACTAGCTTTATCCAAGCAAATAATTTAATAGATAAAATATACGCTTTGCTTACATGTGAATTTTTCTCAAAATAATTTCTTAATAATCATAAAGTGAGGGCGTGTGCTTTCTTTTACATCTCATTAAAAAGAAAGAAACAAACAAACAGTAGAGATGTCTCCTAAATCCTTGAAGGACAGATTGAAGCGCTCCGGCTCCTCTTTAAGTTGGCAGGCGGTGGCTTCGTAGGTTTTGGAAAAAAAAAAACAATACGAGTCATCGCGGACGAAATGGAATAGGAGACGTACAATCTAACGGTAGTGGAAGAGAAGTAGATGATCTCTCCTTTTCCTATCGCCACTTCAGTATCTCTGGCTTTTCCTCTCTGTGCCTCCCTTAGTTTCTTTCCTTACCCCCCTTTCCCCAT
>NW_006283544.1:2902552-2903176 GCF_000327345.1 Myotis davidii
CTCCCTTCTCGCGCTCGCGGAGTCTCTGCTCCGAGTTCCTGGTTGGATAATTTGGGTTAATACTAGTGAGTGAGGTTTTTGCGGCTTCAAAGGGTATTTCAAGTTTCCGGAGCTCCTCCCCTCTGCACCGTGTGACAACAACAACTCGTCCAGCCGGCAGCCTGCACTTTTCAGCTCATTTTCTCTCTGTCATTCCCCTCTCAATCTTTGATCAATGTACTTGCCAGGGAGAACCCAAGTCCTCAAACCTCCTCCTTTTCACCTTCATCTTTAACTTTGTGCTAGAGCGGGACCCACACAACAACAGCCGACAAGCGCCTCTCGCGCTCACCCCTCCTGCGCTCGCTCTTTCTTCCCCTCACCTCCTTCTCTCCCTTTGCTCCTCGCTCTCTCCCGGAGTTGTGGTCGCTGCCCCAGTTCCTTCTCTCCCTTCTCCCCCTCGCCCTCCAAGGGGTGTGTGGCAACTTTCCCCCTCGCTTCTCCGCCTCCGGGTTCCCCTTCTATGTGACCATGGCAGTGCCGGCGGCTTTGATCCCTCCAGCCCAGCTGGTCCCCCCTCAGCCCCCGATCTCCACGTCCGCGTCCTCCTCCGGCACCACCACCTCCACCTCCTCAGCGACCTCC
>NW_006283544.1:2903406-2903865 GCF_000327345.1 Myotis davidii
AGTAGCAGCAGCAGCTGCGGCCCCCTCCCTGGGAAACCCGTGTACTCGACCCCGTCCCCAGTGGAAAACACCCCCCAGAATAATGAGTGCAAAATGGTGGATCTGAGGGGGGCAAAAGTGGCCTCGTTCACGGTGGAGGGCTGCGAGCTGATCTGCCTGCCCCAGGCGTTCGACCTGTTCCTGAAGCACCTGGTGGGGGGCTTGCACACGGTCTACACCAAGCTGAAGCGGCTGGAGATCACGCCGGTGGTGTGCAATGTGGAGCAGGTCCGCATCCTGCGGGGACTGGGAGCCATCCAGCCCGGAGTGAACCGCTGCAAACTCATCTCCAGGAAGGACTTCGAGACCCTCTACAATGACTGCACCAACGCCAGGTAAAGGGGGGCGGGGGAGCCTCCGCCACCCGGGGTCCCTGCCCACCCTCCTCCTTACCCTGCCCCAGCTCCTTTCCAGATGCCG
>NW_006283544.1:2904039-2916202 GCF_000327345.1 Myotis davidii
AGGGGAGGGGAGGGAGGGGGACGGTGCCTTTCCAGGAGACACAGTCCCTCCCCGGGGCGCCCCAGCATCCGGGGTCCCGGTTCAGCGCGCTGCCCTTGTGCGCGCTCCCTCGGACCCGGACTGCACCGGGAGCCCAGGGACACCGGCCGGGCTCGTCTGCGGCACCGAGTGGTGTCCGGGGGGCGGGGGAGGTCGTGACCCTGCCAGGCAGGGCTCGGGGAGCCGGAGGACACGCTTTGGGTGAGGGGCCGGAAAGGTCGTCTCGGGAGTGGGCCACTCGGAGGTCGGGAGGGGGAGGACCGCAGAGGCCATGGGCCCCGGGCAATCCCGGGGGACCCGGGCGAGTTCAGCCCCAAACCCTGAAGGGAAGCCTGCCGAGGGGAGGGGTCTGTGTGTGCGCGCATGTGTGCGAGTGTCCGCGTGTGAGCGTGTGCGTGTGCAAAGCAGATAATACGTTTACCCCGGGGCAGATGCAAGGGGGCCGGCAGGTTTTCTTCTGTAAGGGGAGGCGATCGGGGGCCTGTGACCCTGGGAAGCTGAACTGGAGACCTGGGCAAGCAAGACCACAGCTCTCACTCTCTCCCTCGCTCGCTCTCTTTCTCAACAAACTGCCTTTTCTTTCTTTTCTTTTCTTTTCTTTTCTTTTCTTTTCTTTTCTTTTCTTTTCTTTTCTTTTCTCTTCTTTTCTCTTCTTTTCTTTCTCTTCTTTCTTTCTTTCTTTCTTTCTTTCTTTCTTTCTTTCTTTCTTTCTTTCTTTCTTTCTTTCTTTCTTTCTTTCTTCCTTTCTTTCTTTCTATTCTTCTCTTTCTTCTTCTCTGTCTTCTCTTCTCTCTCTTAAATTTAAGGTTAGTAGCTCACGGATGAGCAGGTGCGGGCTTTGCGCTGGGATGCTCTTTGGATCCCTGTCCTGTCCTGGAGCCTGAGTGGTGGCTTCCCCATCCCCGCCAAGCGCGCGAATCCTGGAGGCCCGAGGACCCGGAGCCCGGCCAGACCAGTTTTATGCTAATGAACGTCCCCGGGGGAGGATCTACCCAGAGGGGGCGGGAGTGGGGTAACTTGTCAGTTTCGGGGTAGAAATGGCCATTTCCCCGGCTTTCACAGTTCTCTTTGTCCCCACGGTTCGCTGCGGAGCGGAAAGTTCAGTTGTCAGGAGAAAGCGAGCAGGGAAAGTTGGAGACCAGAAGCGGGAGCATGAGAACTCCGCGCAGAACCTGCGCGGAGACTTCCACGTCCTTCCAATAAGTTTAAAGACCGGGAGAAGGAACGGAGCTTTACTCTTTTAGGGTGTGTGCCCCTCGTAGGACTAGGGAAACTGAGGTGGGAAGGAGAGAGGGGTAGGACGCGACCAGCACGAAACCGAGGTGGAAAAGCGAACTCTTTCTTGGTAGAAAAAAGAAGACTCCTGGTTAGTGCCCCCAAGGCTATAAGACAAAAAAGATCAACTCTGACTCAGCAAACGTCCCATCCTAACCTAGCCAGAAACTTTTGGAGTTTATTTACCATTATTTGCGTGTGTGTGTGTGTGTGTGTGTGTAGCATACACTGTATTTTTTGAGATTAAATACACTGGGGAAACACTGATGTGTGTCTGTGTTTTTGAACCTTTATTTCAACTATTTTGGGGCGAATGCTCAGAGCGCGCGCGCGTGTTTACTGACGTGCGCGTGTCCAAGAGTATGGACAGGTGGCAGTAAAGATTGAGGGGGAATCTTGATCACTAAACGTCATTTACGGAGATAATTGGAGTCCTTGGACGTACGGAAGATAACACATTTGCCCAAAATCCTTTGTGACAACTATTAGAATCAGGGCAGAAAAGTGTTCCGGAGTTGTTATACAGAATGCTAGCTGAAATTTGAAGCCAGTTAAGATATGATTGTTATAAAATTGTCTATTCTATCCAGTAAATTGTGAAGCGCCTACTGTTTTTCTCTTTAGTAATCGAATCACTGTGCTCTGGAATCCCTCTTTGTGTCTTCCTTACAGCATGCACTGTACTAGATAATTAATGGCCATTTCACATAACACAAAAAAAATTGCTAGAGAAAACTTCCTTCAATGACTGCAGTGTTATAATCAATGTAAAGCAGGCAGTGTTACACCTCTTACAGTTATCCCCTTGTCGTTGTGTGTGTGTGTTTCTGAAATTTTTGCTTAGACTTTGAAATTGAAGTCCTCTCCACATGAATGGGGAATATTCTTAAAGTTATTGGCAACATTTCTTAGTGGGTTTTTTTTTCCCCTGAAGTTAAAAATTGCTCCCTGGACTTTTAGAGCCAAGATAGGTTAACTCCAGTAGAACTGTTTATCCCTTCAAAAATATATTATTAATATTCTAATATATCTCAATCACCTGGTCTTTCAATTCAATATGTTACTATAAAACTCTCTTTCAGGTTATTTTTAAATGATACCTGGTAAGTTTGTGGACTTACTATTGCATTTGGATCTTTTATCAACTACAGTAGTTGCTGAAACCCGTTAACCTTCGAAGATGTGTAATTGCAGATATCTACCTAGGTTTTGCTAACCTTGCCAATGACTAAGGAAAAAGAAAGCTTATCATTGAACTCTCTTTCACCAAAATATACTGTTTATACTGTTTATAATGTAATGCATTATTATTTTACATGATAATTACAAGTGCTATTGTCTGATTTCTTAACTTTAAAAGTAATACCTAAAATATTTGGCATCTTGAATTTAAAAAAACTAAAATTACTTTTTTTTTCATTCAAGTCCAGTTTATGCCTTTGCTATTAAGATCTTTTTTCATTCACTTAAATATATTGATTTCTTTCATTCTGGTCTCTTTCTCTGGCTACTTAAGAAACTAGAGGAATAATTTATGCAGAGGATAAGAGAAATTGTACAAAAAAATCAAACTATAAAAACAGTATATGCATAGTGTTTAAAAAACATTAAATTTTAGCACTTTCAGCTTTTTATAGAACATTATCTAATTATGTGTCTTGAGAGCATTCAGATACCAGGGAATCTGAGGAACCAAAATTATGTTAAAGAAAAGAAAGGTTCAAAAACTTATTCAAAGTGGCTCAGTAAGTTAGTAACAAACCTTAGGATGGGTTCAATTTGCTTGGGGCTATTGCATCAGTACGCTGTCTATGAAAACTAGAATAAATGTTGGAGCCTTCTGTCATTACCACAAGGAGATGAAACAGAGACTATCACCTGCTTGATAGTAAAGCCAGTAGTAAGGGTCTCAAAATATGAAAGAAAATAGAAGGAAATTTATTTAAAAGTTGTCAGAGGACCAAGTCTGACCTTGATCAGCTTCCTTCAATTATTATTTTTAAACTAAACACTAGTTGCATGAACTTGACTGTTGCAACAGAGGTCACTTAATTAATTGGTAAGCGTTAAACAACAGCAAAAAAACAAATTATGTACGTGGTCATGTCTCTGTAGCAGTCAGTCTCTTATTGATAGTTTTGGGTTAGGATGCAATTTTTCTGTGACTTCAGGTTTTCAGAAGTGAATCTTCTTTATTTTATCTAAAATAGTTATTTTATTTTTTTGGTATCGCCAGAAGATGATTTTGTCTCAGGATCTTTCAAAGCAGATTGAGATTTTGGTACTATGTAGCCCTAGATTTGTAGAGTTTTAAAGTTGATTAGATCCCATTTAGTTTTATCAGATATTTTATATGCATATAACATATATTCACAAACAGTATTCTTTTGTCTTAAAAGTTAATACCATTCATAGACTGCAAATCCAAAGACTTTGCAAGTCTTTTTTAGTTAAGTAGTAATATATGGGTGCAGTTTTGATATAAGAAGTATAAAATGTTTTCTAATTCTTGGCTCTATCTTTTTAATCAGTAGTTTTAATAAAGATGGCACATGGAACCAGTCTATATTTAACATTTACCCCGTTGCATACTTTTCAATGCCATGCACTTACAAACTTATGCATTCACATAGAAAGTTTCAACACAAATACAGATTTACTTCTACCAGATAATTATATTAGTTGGCACAGATAAATGTAAAAATTACTTCAAATGAAGAGAGACTGTGCTTTTGAAGTTTTTGTATTACAGTTGATTAATGGCTCCTATAAAGCCTAATGTTTCTTTTTATAACATTTCAAAAAGAATATAGCATAATTAGAAGACTAAGGCCTAACCATAAAAGTTTGTTTGGTTCCACCACTTATTTCTGTATACATAAAAAATGTTAGTACATTATAATTTAATAACTAGTATATAAATCTAAGAATATGGTAACTTAGGATTTACATTGTTCAGCCAAATTATATTACAAAATACAAATTCTTGAGTTATTTTGATAATGTCTTTCAAAACTGTTGTTTTTCTTGGAGTTCATCTCCAGTAATATTATAGTTATTATTATGAAAAGTGAACATAGAAGATGGTTTACTTTTGAACTCCACAGATTATTAGCTAATGCTCTGAGACACACTGTAATTTGCACCTATGATAATTTAGTTTGTGAAGCTTCAAATATTTTTGTAGAATAAACTATATGACAAGCTTTTTTAAAGAATTCCACTACATATTTTTTTGTATTTGCATTTAATACACAGTTTTAACTCTTCGTTTTTAAAGTCCAAATCTGCTGTTATTTTTTGTTTAATGTACTACACTTCACAGAAGTTGCATATAAACAATTGAGGCCAATATTAGCCACTCTTTTTGCCTCACTACCTCCCCCAACCTCCTGAGATGTGACATCCAATATTGATTAAAGTCTTGCCTGGATTTGAGCATACATCACTCTTCTCTTTGCTGATTTACCATGTGTGATTCACCCGCATAGGAAAGCATAGTATGCTTTCTTGTTTTTCATTTGATGTTTTGTTTTCGAAATGTAAGGAGCATTTGTAAATTAGCTTAGTGTGGAACTAAGTAGTTGTTATTTTAGTAAGAATTTGCGTTTTAACTATCAAGTAGTATTATTTTATCTTATCAAATTATTCTACGAAGTTGTTTCAGAGTTGTCTTTGTTAATCAAATGAAATAATAATTTAAGTTGCATTGTATTAGAAACATAGAACACAGGTATGACAAAATACAGTAAGAAATGTAAGAAATGAAACTCTCACAGGTTGTAAACTTGTCACTTTGAATCTTTGCCTGAAGAAATTCATTTGAAGTGTGCCTTCTAAATAGGTACAGGTAAGTCTAACAGATTTCACTAAACATTTTGATTTTAAGGAGTTTGTTAGTTGGTTCTCCAAAAAAGTTAAATGTTGCCTAAATTTTATCTCTCAAGGATTTCATTTTTAGATTGTTTACACACAAGCAAGTTATATCAAGTTATGTACCTTTGAATGACAAGCAATTCAAAAAATTGATATTAAGTTTTAGTTATTTAACTATGTAATTAAGGTAAAATTTATTATTTTATGTGTGAACTGTTACAAGAATAGAATGACCTTAGCAAGTGCCAGATGTGCCATTCTCTTAACTACTGAGTTACTGTATTGTGATTGGTTAGTTACACACACACACACACACACACACAAACACACACATTAATACATACATATACGTCCTTGTCTAAATGCTGCAGCATAAAAATTTTAGCTGACAATACAAGTATATTTACATTTCAGGCTTTCAGTTCATTAAGAGCCTCTTTTCCGTTATATTTGTAATGGTCAATAATTTATTTTTAATAAAGAAAACCTTGCATTAAAAGCCCACCTTAGATAAGTGTAATATCTAAGGCTCTGATTTGCATAGATACATCTCAGGAATATCAGAGGCTCTGTGAGCCTACCTTGTGCTCAAATTCCAGTCAAAAGTAGGTTTTCGCTACATAGCTGTAGTTTAAAATAACTTTTAATTGCTGGTATTTGTTTTTTAGTATATGTCACAGTAGAAAAAAAAACACTTTTATTAGAATAGTGTAGTTAGTTTACCAAATCATTTCTTTGTAAAACAAGAACACTAAAGGTAGAATGTTTATATTTGGCCTAATAATCAGTTATTGTTAGATTAATTATGGGTCACTTCATGTTGATGCACCTGTTTACTTTGAGAGGTTTTGAGACTTTTAAGACTGTGTCTACTATTTCTTATTCATGATTCACTTTATATTTAAATGTGCAAATGACTATGAACGGACTTTTCTATCTGGTATAAATTAGTCAATTAGGCAACCAATGAAAGCTCATTTTCCCCCCAAATTAATGATAGAACTAAAATTAGTGGAATAAAATAGCAGATAAATGTCATATAACATATAATATAATCACATATAGAAAATGACCCGTATCACCACTTAATCCATATTCAGGAAACTTAAACCAAGTGCATTTTATATTTCTTGTGTATTCTGATTTGGATTATATGATAACAGGATTCTAATTCATCCATTAAAAAATTCTTACGTAGATTTTTCTAAATTGGATATTGAAATGGCCAAGGATTGAATTTGTTAAAGGTGTGGCACTGTTGCTTTTCTGAGTCAAATTAGGTTGGATTTGATCCAGGAGATCAAGCTGGGATTCTTTTGCACATTTTAATGTACGTGACTTGAGTGAAAGTTGTCAAAGATAACTTACTAAACTGGAAAACTCACTATGTCATTATTTAAATGCTCTTATATTTTGTTCTTATAGGTTTATTGAAGTGTCTAAAACAATGCAGCACAGAAACACACTGAATAGCCCATTGTTTTTAAAAAAAGTTTTAGAGAGTAATAATTAAAAAACAAAAAGGGCTTAACTGAAGCATATAAAACATATTATTAAATAAGATTAGCACAATATCTGGGATGCATTGAGTATGTAATGGGGGAAGTCAAAATTAATTACTGTGATTTGAAGAATATAAATTTAATTTAACTATAAGCAGGCATATAATAATCTTGCAGTGGATTTTGAAGGTAGTGTATATGTTTGACACAAAATTGGATATGTTTTTGAAGCATGATTTTCACAAAGCACTATTGAAGTAGGCAACAAAATAGATCAAATACTTTGGATTAATAACATTGAAGAATTGAGGAATGTTTTCCTTTCCTTAAAATAAATGAAGAGGTAAACAAAATATTGAAAAGTGACAGTGTCACATCTTTAAATTTGTATGGTATCAAATGTTTCTAAATAATCAGACTATCCTATCAGTCACAACAGGAAAATAGGACTTTTCTTCAAGGGAAAAGAAAGAGTACTAGCTGGAAAGGAATTATTTTATGGAAACATTTAGTAGCACTTATAGTAAATACCTGCTTATTCTGTTTAAGGAATACTAGTTATTTCTTAAGTAAAGGTAATAAAAAAGCCCTAGAATATGTTAATTAACAAATGGTTTATTATATTCACGTATCAAACAGGTGAATTAAGTTGTTAAAATCGTAAACTGATTATATTATGGAATTTTATTAATAGCAACAGTGAATTGCTGCCTATTCATAGCCTTACATCTCAGAGACATTTTGTTTAGTTATGAAACAAGCAAATCTCTGAAGGTGTAGCAAATATTCGAACCTATCACAGCTCTGCTGAAATATATTCATATACTCAATAGTAATAATTCCTATTTATATTTAAAATGTAGTTTTTTTTTTAGCTTAATTCTTGGAAAGGTACTTATTTCTTTAGTCAGTTTTTAGTTTAATAGTGCCTCTGGAGTTTAACTTAATAACTTGCAGCACTTTTAATTGTCGCACATTTTATACTAGGATGGGTGTTCTTGTGTGTGCACCAAGTGTAAAATATCAGTATTTTAGACATTTTTTGGTGGCTATTTTTGTTTATATTGTTTTTAGTCCATTTCCACTCTATGTATGTATGCTTCAATAATTATATCTTTGTTTGAAAAGCCTCTATATATGTATATATGCATATGTATACACACACACTCACACGCACACAGACACACACACATATTCTCACACTCACGTAGGTTTGTAGGACTTAGGGCTAGCTGTGGGAAAATAACTTACCAATAAAATTGACTTTAAATTTGTTTTCTGTAATTCATTGAAATATACAATAACACAGAAATCAGGTTCTATTTGACTGATTGACAATGTAAAATATATTTAAAATTAATTTTATGGCAAAAGAAGTAATTTATACTTAAATATCATAAAATGTAATTATAATATACAATGTTATAAGGTTAATAGGACAGTGACGTAAACATTTCAACATTTTCCTAGACCCTTATTTTTACAATAACTAAAATATACTTTTAATTCTCTATGAAAAATACTTATATCTGAAAATTATTTTATTTGTGTGAAATACATATTAAACTATCAGGTACTAGAAGCTGTACATTACTGAATGACATTTAATGTGCTAGATGTCATTGCTCCATTTCTGTTAGTGGTTTATTTCATTGCTGCTTGCACTTCAGAGCAAGCGTATCTTTTAAAATCAGTGGATAAATGATAGGAAAACAATTTCATAACCTAAAAAAAAATGATTGCTCTTCTAAAAGCTTCACCATCAATGAGATGAGCTAGGAATGAGGTCAATGGGTTAATCTGCAGGTCTACATAAGGAGATGTGTATTACCACTTCTTGTAGTGGACTGTAATTGTCTTTGAAAACACCTGGTAGAGGTCCAGTTAAATTGAAATCAATTACTTTCTCAATCATTTCATGGCATTTGTCAAGTCATTACATCATTGGTAAAAGTACAGGCATATGTGCATTCTTTTTTTCAAAGTAGAAGGAAGCTTATGAAACAGTAATTACTGAAAAGTTTCAAAGCTCATTTTAAGCATGTAGAATAGAAAATACTATATATATTTAATGTGAAATATATTTGGTAGGAAGTTCATCTTTGCATTTATATATCTAGTAAAAACAAGCATATTTCACATTACTTTTTGCTTCCTCTTCTATGCACATATTTTAAAAGGAAAAAAAATACAAGTGACTAACAATGGTTTCAAACCATATTATGGCTTGTGAGCTCTGACACCTTTATTCTGACTCTCTAAGAACCCTCTGACAAGTGCGCATTATAATCAAAGACGAGTATATGTCTGCTGTTCACTGATTTTTTTCTTCACACCATTGACAGTCCATGCAGATTTGAACTTGTAGCCGGGAAGAGTGTTTCCATGCTTCAAATTGCCAAAAGACCCCCAGGGATAGAAACTTGACCTGCTTTTATGAAACCATAGAATTACATTTATACAAGTCACCCCTTGGGGAAGGAATGAACTGATCCCAATTCAAACGTTAATATTGGAAACTTCTGGGTCAAATTTGATTTTTCTTTCTGTTAACACCTGTTTGGCTACCAAATTTTGCAAGTAGATATTCTTCAGAAATTAAAAAAAATATATATTATTCATGAATGACATTTTATGGTTAAACCAAATTGCCATAAAAATTTTGTAGCTCTTCAGGTTTTCAGGTGTTATTAAGATGTCACTTTTTAAAAACAAAATACCTCACCTTTTAAATCTGCATCCTAGAGGAAAGAAGTTTAAACATACATTTGTATAATTGCACATGAAAACATTGAATTTGTACTTTTAAAAATTAAGCTCTCTCCCCTGAAAAATCAGCCCAAATGTGGAAAGAAACTTTTTTTGAGGTATTGTTCCTGTGATAACATTTCAGAATAAAGATTTTTATGTGAACATATTTAATTTTTCTTTTCTTTCAACATTTTAAATGGTTATATTTCTCACTTTATTTTAGGTAGACCACCTGAAAGGGTTTTAGAATGTTCCTTTTTTGCCGCTAATAGTAACAAATGAAGGTGGTCATTGATAAATTGGATACACAAAAGCCATTTTTATTTTAGTTGGATTCACTGTAGTTATGTGGACTGGCCTAAGTTGGAAAACTGAAGTTAATCATATCTTCACAATAAAGAGGGATTTATGTATGTAATAGTGTGGTTAATTTCTGGAATGTCAAAATGCCATATCATATTTATACATGAGTGAATAAATATAAATAGGTAGGGTCATAATATCTTTTTGTTTACAACTGAAGGTATTAAAAGAACACCATTAAATTACAGAATCTAGTTTTCCGTATACAATGACTTGCTTTCAATCTTACATATACAAAAACACTTCACAAAGGATAAAGCAACACTCATGCGTATACACCCCAACTCAAATATATGCTGTTAAAATTAAGATGGGTTAGCCTGGCCGGTGTGGCTCAATGGTTGAGCATTGACCTATGAACCAGGAAGTCATGGGTCAATTCCCGGTCAGGGCAAATGCCCAGTTTGTGGGCTTCATCCCCAGTAGGGGGCGCACAGGAGGCAACCAATCAATGATGTTTCTATTTCGCTCTCTCCCTTCCTCTCTGAAATCAATAAAAATACATTTTAAAAAATTATGATGGTTAAATAATTCCAAACTTGAATTTTGGAATCGAGGTTAGCAAGTTCTTTTCCCTATTTAAAATTAGAAAGAATTTCAAAGACTTTTCGCTTCATTTTTCACTTAACATGGATGAAACCATTTGGATAATTGGTTATTTCCCTAGAAATAACAAACATTAAAATTCCTAATAAGATGGTTATAATAAATCAATTACTGGAGTAGAAAAAAAGTATTGACATTTTCTACCTTGCTTTGACACTTATTAGTTGAATGAAGTTCAACATTAAATAAATTCTTTGGATGTGTCCTACAATCACTTTGATGCCATATTTATAAAACACCAATATTTGTTTAAGTATTTCACTTAACTTGCAAGTTTGCCTCAACTAGTTTCATGGTGATCTAAATGGCTATTGCCCTTCATTTTCTCTGACTGTGATGAGGAAGGAAAAGAGTTAGGTCACATGACTCAACCACATAATGCTGTTCTTAAAAAGACTAGTGCAGGAAAGGCAACCTATTTTGACTTTTGTGATGGTGATAACATGAAGTTTCTATGACCTCTTTTGTCTTCTGGTGACACTTTGCAGCTCTATTTCTAATAATGATTGATGGTATACCACATGAACTGAAAAAACCACCTTAAAACATCTTGCTGTAGAATGCATGAAAGAAGAAATAGAACTTTTATATTTTAGATAAATTTATAAGTAGAATAACCCTTAACATTGCACAGAATTTTACATCATATTTAACAAAGGAAGCCTTCAGACACTAAACTAAATTTAATCTTCTTAAATATCTTTATCATCTAAATTATCCTCATAATAATCCTCTTTTTTTGTAGCAAGTCTAGTGAAATTGTGCATGAAATAGATACACTTTATTATGAGATTTACCTGTAAACATTGAGCCAAAAGAAAACAAACTAGATTTTTGAGCTGTTGATATTAAACTCATCTCCCAAATTCAACAGTGTGAAAATATAATTTATTTTTCTTAAAGTATTTTATTTCAGGTTCAGGAAATAAAATGAAAATGGAGAAAATAGCTTTACTCTTTCTTTTGGGGTGTGGGTTAAATAAGGGCCCATGACAGGGATGCTGTTTGTTTTTCACAAAAGTTGTTTGTGATTTCAGGTACTCTTGGGAAATCTCTTGATCAGATTCACATCTGTTCCTGTCAAAGTGGGTGCTAAGATACCGGTCACCCAGCAACCATGTCCAAGAGGGAATTGGGCCGATAATAACTTCAAAAAGGAATGACAGATGCTAGATTAGGATGAAAGACAAAACGCATGAAAAATGAGCTTGTTAGAGTAAAAAAATTGTTCAAGCACCTTTATGCAAATTAAATGAATATTGAATATTTGCATGCAGTAATTTCTACTTTTTCATTTGATTGAAAAGAATAGAATAGTGCATTGAAACTCACAAATATGACTACTATCTTTTGTACTAACCAACATACAAAGCCAAATCTCATTTAAAAAAATCAGATTAGCCACCTGGGTTCTTATATCTCTACTAAGTATGTTACAATGTTTTTCTTATAACAGTGGTACTCTTTGGGACAAGTTGGCTTATCTAATTTTTTCATAAACAGCCTACTGTGAACTAAGATTATTTTAGATGAATATAAATGCATTTCTTGAGGAAGCATTTTAAAAGTAACCTTATCCTATTGTCCTTGAAATTGGTTAATGTACATTAATAAAAGATCACTCAAGATGAGTTCACACCAAAGGCACAGGCTTCTCATTGACTGGTTAAATAACAATGCATTAGAGTAAAGCAGGGTGGCACATCCGAAATGAAAAGTAGACAGAAAGATCTCTTCCAAATTTAAGATAC
>NW_006283544.1:2916665-2924684 GCF_000327345.1 Myotis davidii
AGCTAGCTCTCCAAGCTTAATGCCATAGCAATGCAGTATTTTAAAAAGAATCTACTTCTTGAATCTGCAGTGCATTCATTTATTCATTCATTTACTTCCCCCACCTCCTTATATTTGGAGAAAACTGTTTAAGCAACAATTTTGATTAGAAAAAAAAAAAGCAGCACTTTAAATGTAACAATGTTTGAGTTTTAGGCCCTCAGCAGGCTTTCTCCCTCACTGATTACACTCATTCATCTTAGATGGAGGGGTGGTGATGAGGAGCTAGGAAGGGACTGAACTGTCAGGACTCCAGCCTTTGTTAAGCAGCGGGTAGTCACTGCCTCTGAACTCCCTGGCTCCTGCTTTCCATCTGCAGGATGATGGATTGCTATGTTTAATACGTTTCAGCTTTTGTCTGTCATAGTGTGGACAGACAGTACTATCAGTGGTTTCAACAGTGATTAGGGAACCATTTCAAACCACTCCTATTGGCCAGACAGCTTCCAGGAATGTCTGGTGAAACATGCTCATTGGCACTCTGGCCATGTAGATGTGTAGTTTAACTACACATTGTACACTCACTGTTTAAACCAATGCAAAAGCCCACTGGGAGTTTTGCTAGACTATATATTCTTTTTAGGACAAAATTACATGAGACGACATTCTAAGAACATTTTGGGTCTCAAACTAAAATGTGCATCCCCAGTGGTCCCAAGTGAAGATAAATGTGTATTCTTTAAAGAGTAACAGCATGTGCTTACTGGCAGGATCGTATTCCACATATTATGATGTAAGTTGTTGCTATACTCTTCAACAGTGAGCCATTTAGCGGCATTGGGAGGCTAGAATGTGAGGACTATGTTAAAGCAATAAGACATGACAGGGCATGTGCCACGCTGGGATTTGCTGAGCTGTGGGGGCTTTGTAGTTCACAAGTCCAAAAAGTGAATGATTTCAACAACCCAAAAACCACTAACTACCAGCTCAATATTTTCCCTGGAGTGTCTCATTCTATTTATAAAACTGGTGCAAAGAAAATACAATTAACTAAAAGGAAAGATTCGTTTAAGCTATTAATAATATAGGCAAAGTTTTATTTGGAAAATTAGATTTACATATAAATAAACTTAATTTTATTAATTCTATTAGTATATTGTACCAAATGTAATATGTTATAAATTAAAATTTAAAATGTACTATAAACACGGAGTTTCAACTTTCTTAACAGGTAATTATCAAAATACTAATTCAGCCAAAGTTTTGAAGCAAAAATATAAATCAGAAGAAGCTACTTGCATTAATAGGGAAGATTAAATACAAAGTTTAGTTAACAGCAAAAAGCTCATAAGAATAAGAACTCTAGATCCCAGATTTTATTTTTCCTTGTTGATATGGTTCTTACACTGCAAAATTTTCAGCTAAGATCTTTTCAGTAAAGGTTCCTTGTTTTAAATATGTTATTACAAATATACAAACACACACATCACAGCAATACATTCACTTGTAAACATACAAGTAAACACACATTGTATTTCTTTTGAACCAGTTCAGTCGTTAAACTTGTTGGCGGTTTGACACTGCTGATTTAGTAATAAGGACAGGTGGTGCTGTGCCTCCTGGGAGGGTTATAAAAACATTCATATATTTTGCAGATTATCTTGTTCTTTGTTATATTTTAAGGCTTGTCTTAGTGAAATAATGCTCAGCTTAAAAATTGTGTATTCATTCAGCATATTGTAAAGGAATAATTTTTCAGAGTAAATCAAAGGTATAGCTCACAGTATACTTCTCAACAGAAATTACATAACCGGGCTTAATTAATCTGGACTTTTAATCAAAGCTCTTCATAATTTATATAGCACATGTAGGGTGAAATAATGTACTACCCCTCAACATTTTTGTATGCATAATCATTTTAATGTGCGTTAGTCAAATCTTTAGTTGTAGAATATTGCATACTCATTTATTGCCTCCATAGTGTGGGTGGGGTGCAGGCAGGGGAAGTGGCCGAAGGATAAGGAAGGGAGGGGGGGGTAGCAATTAGCAGGCAACATTCCCTGAAGTTACTGAGAAGTGTGGAATTTCTATTAAGTCAAGGGGAAATGTATGGCTGAGACCATTAGAGTTAAGGTTCCTGGCTTTGAGCTCTCAGGAGCAGATTAAGTGGAAAGAAGAGGAGGTATTGAGTGAATATTCTAAAATAAAACTATTGCATGGATTGACCAGACCTTAGTCTGCTACATTTCTTCCCTTAGCTATTAATGCATTTTAAGGAGTTGACAGTAGAAACTTAGGGTAAAGAACCTGGCTGAAAGATAGACCTTAAAATAGGAAAGGAGTGCTTATACGATATAAATGCTATAGATATTTCCCCCGATAGTATAGAAAGTACAAGTGTTTGCCCATAAGTGAGTATGTTTAGGGTGTTCAGAATTGGATCTTTTGTAACATTGGGAGTGTAAGTGTGTGTGAGTGTGAGCACATGCATCCATTTATACACTGTAGGTTGCCAACTCTTGTTATACACACTGTTGTTCGTATGTTTAAACACCATAATTACAAAGTAATACAAGTCATTCGTCTTACTGTGGTTAAATAAAGAAAAAAAATACTTGCTAGGAACTAAATGAGCGATCTACTGTCTGGAAATGTTTCAGAGTGAAGGAATAGTAAAATCCCCTTTAACCTACCCATTCATCTCTAGCCACAGTGTGAGTGCACTGGCTTCCACATGTGTGCATAGCACCTCTAGTCTTAGTGTCTGGCTATTCCTGTTTGGTACATCCATAGGCAGGGGGGAATAAGGAGTCAGGTCAGAAGGTTCATCTTCTTATTTCTCAGTAGCTTCCTATAATGATTCCTCCTCTAATGAGGTGAATTACTACTGCGTGAAAAAAAAGAGAGGAGAGAGAAAAGGGTTTTGGCCATCTTAGCTAATAAATCACATTGACTGCATGGTTGATCAGATCAATTGTGCATAAATCAGTGCCTTGAAGAGTCTTAAACCAAGATTCTACGGAAGACCAATCGATCCACCAGCTTGTTGAAAGGCATGGTCTCTTGCCCATAGCAAACTGAACAGGAGCCCACAATATTGAGATTGTTAATATGCTGTCAGATGTTGAAATGAATGTTTTCAGATCTCAGAGGCATGGCTGTGATGAGTAAAGCAGTTGTGACTGTGTTGAGTCAACCGATATATTTTTGTCTTCTCTGAATCACTATTGTTAGGTTAGCAAGAAAATTTAATTCTCAATACATATACGAAAACTCAATTTTGAAATCTTTATCCACAAGTGTAATTTTTGGGAATTGTTTCTCACAAAAATATGATTAAGTTATTTCAAAAAGAAATTGGCATGACTATCCATGAAAAGTATTTCATTCTATGGTGGCTGTAGATTTGAGATTTGCTAATCTTTAGATGATTTGGAGTCATGAGAACAATCAGGAAATTTGATTTCTAGTTTTGACTATATTACTTGCTAGCTGAGGGATGTTGGATTAGTCAATTGGAACCTCCATATTCTCAAATGTAAAATGGGGATAATACAGATAACTTTTCTATGTATTTAAAAAGAAGGGTGTGAGGATAGGACTGTGATCATATTTGAAAGCACGTCAGAAATGGTAAGGCCCTTTTCAAAAGTTGTTATCTGTTTAGAATTCCCAATTACTTTAAAAAATTGAGATATAATCTACATATAACATTATGTAAGTTTAAGGTGTACAATTATATACTTCAAAGTTGCTAAGAAACTACATCTCTAATGGTCTTGCTCAATTATGCTTTCAAACTCCTTTTACCAGAGCAGCATACAAAAACATAAAGAAAATCTACTTTGGTTCTTGCTATCACTTTTTTGTCTTCTTTCTAAAGAAATAACACTGAAATCATGGCAATTAAAAGAAGTATTTGTGAATTTCTGTAAAATTATGTACTTTTATAAATATAATATTTATTAAAATTTTATTTGTAGTATCTTAAAAAAATATCATGAATAACAGGTTAACATGGTCAAATATCTGAAAAGCAAGACAGGACAAAATATAGCCATAGCATATGCAAAGGAAATATTTTATTTTCAGGAGAATGTCATTAAGTATCTATAGTAAATACTATGCAATTCTCTATGAAAGCAGAAGATTTTATAGAAGTTTAAATCAGGTATTGAATCTTTGATTTCCTTTTAAGTTGGCTAGAACATTTTATTATGGTAAAGTCTCTAAGGGTCTTCTTAAACTAAATACATAATTTATAAATATCCCCTACCAAGTATCTCAAAATCCCCAAAATAATTATTTTCTGTAGTCTCCTGTTTTGAAAATAAATTTAGGATAGGCATTCAAGCATCTTAACATAAAATTTGTTGTCTGCCAAATATTTTTTGAACTCATCAATATAATATAATGTTCCCTCTTTCAGAATACTATTGTTCTGCCATTGTCTGTTGATTTATGACAATGTCTTGACATTTTTGTAAGTTATGAAACACACATTGTTTCTCCCTTGTTATATTGTGAAATTTAGTAGGTTGTTGAAATTGGATCTGATTGATTTTCTCTTTGGCATTTGTCTACAAAAGCATCTCATGTCTGAAATTCACCAGAGGAGGGGAAATCCAGGTGGATTTCCTTTGTTACATTTTCCTTTATGTATCTGAAGTTTTGAAATATCTATGACCTGCTGTTAACAGTTTTAACTGTAACTATTGAGATGCTTGCTGATAGAAGATGGTCTGGCTATTTTTTGAGCTCATCAATTAATTTTAAAACTGGAATGAATTTAATTTATGTTGATTAATATTACTTCCCTGGGATTATTATAGAGTATTATCTTGTATCTATTCTCATTAAAACTAAAACTATCAAGTACTTTTTGGCACATAGTAGGCACTCATTTTAAGTATAATTGATTCATAACAATTTGTATATTATTGAATTACATTAATATTCTTATGAGGTTCTTAATTTAAGAGCATTTTGTTATGACCAAGAAATTAAAACATTAATAGAAATATATATTTTAGATTTTTATGTAGAAATAAAAGTACATTTAATATTAGTGCTTAAGTATAATATAAGCTGTCTTTAATTCCTGAATATATCCTATGTTTTTGTAGTAGTTTAATATTTAAACTTTGTGGATGTTCTTGCACCTATAATTTTGTAAGATTGAGATTTTATGCCTATTTCAATTATTATTAAGGTTTATCTACCCGATTAATTATGAAAGGTCACCAAATATATAATTTTTGAAGAACCTAAGATTTTTAATTGAGTAGACAGAACAAAAATAATAGTATATAAATTTGCAGTTAAAAACATCACCAATAATAATAAGAATTATAGCTACTAATATTAGTGATTTTTATTAGCTAGAGTTAAGTATCTTCAAATGTTATGTCTTTAACTCCCTATAATACTCATAAGAGGTAGGTTCTACCTGTTTTTAAAGAAGATAAGGGCACTGAGAATCACAGCAGTTAATTAACTTGCCCATAGTTACACAGCTAGTACATGGCAACTGAAGGGAATTGAAGATTATAAATTGCTTGGAAATAATAAAACAAATGTCTTAAAATATATAAGATGTATTTGTGCAGTCTGTATCTATAGCAATTTAGTAGTTTTATGGGAAAACTTCAATAATAGTTATAGTTCTAAGACTTTTAGAAACATTTTTACATAAAAGTTATTGAGCAAGCTAATTGTAAGTTATTTCTTTATAGGAAATACAGAAGTGGCATTACATTTTATATCCATTAGCTCTGTAGATTAATTTTTATTAGCTCTTTAATTCCGTGATAGCAGCCTAATTGTATGTCCCTCCAAGTACAAAAGTATATTCTCTCACTGCCTTTTTTATTCCTTAAAATCTTGTCTCAGTGTATATTTTAAAAAAATTAAATTTATCATTGTTGAAGGAACTCTTACCACACAATAAACCATACAGCTAAGGTCGAATTTTTGCTCATAAGATAAAATTTGAAATCATTGCAGTGTTACTTTATTAAACATTCATATCTTTAGATCAATATTTATTGTTGGGAAGAAAGTCATTTATAAGTGTTATAATCTATTGGAATTCCTGCCTTCTCTTGGTAGATTCTAATTTACCTTCCATGCCTGTTTTACAGTTCTACCTGAGTAGTATTGTCAGAGTAAGCCACTCCTATTACTGAGAAGTTAGCATTCCTAATTAATAAAAAAATGTTATTTTTAAAAGCTTGAAAACCATTTATATGGGTGTATAACTGGAATTTAAACATTATTTGTAAAGTAGATAAAGCCTTCTATAGGCAGAGTTTGTAACAAAAACTTCCTAGTTTTTATACTGGGAAGTAGCCTTGGAAAGTTCTGGGTGGGATTTGTTTTCCTTCACATGTTCTTGGAATAAGCTTCATTATCCCACTCAATTACCCACCAGGTAGTTTGCCATTCTTTTTGATGTCTTTAGATCTTTTCTTTCTAATTTCTTTTTTCACAGCAGAAACAGTACTTTGATATTTTGGCGTCCTCATACTCTGTAGGAAGAACTTGTTGTTTATCAGATCGGCACATTTCTGTGATGTGCAAGTTCCTTGGTAGGGTAGGTGCGTCTCTTTTTTCATTCGGGTTTATTCACTTTAATCAAGTGTGGGAAATGAAGTTTGTTTCACCAGGTAATTATTATGTGGGGAAAGCAATGAAACTCTTGTTCCAGGACATCTGCATTTAAGGTAAGAAGTTAACTGTGGTAGAGCTAAATATTTCTTTGCTTTTCTGTTCATGTTTAGTGTCTCATCAAAGTCTTAGGTAAGCGATAGTTTGCCTAAATCAGGAACTAAAGGGTATCATTTCGTACTAATTAAGAAAAGAAGTAGAGAATTTCTATATAATATGTATCAGTGAGTTCTGTTTCTTAAATGGCACTTTTCTGAATGACGTCTACATGTTGAAAAAGTGGGATGTGCCTTGGCATTACTAAAGTTTTATGCCGATTCATAATTAAACCTATCAGTGGGCTCATGGCAGCGCGTTTCCATGGCCTCTCTTAGGCGCCTGGCCAGGGTGGTTGGAACTATTTACTCACAACCTGTGTCATTTCAAACTAACAATATTATGTGAAGGGACATATATTTTTATGGAAACCTCAGTATTTATACTTTGGAGTGATAATTTGAAGTACACCAGAATCATTCAGGTTTAAATTCTCATGCTCTTGGGATTCTCGGAACATTACTTCTTCCTTTGTGGTGCTCAGTGCTGAGATTCAGGTGAGGGCCTCTTCCATGGACAAATGAGGATGCACTGAAGGGAACAGCACTATTTCAGTTCCTCCGGAGACCGCTGTCTGGAAGATTTGGCGTTGTCCTCTTTTCCTCCATTGAAATTTGATTCTTTGCATTCATGACTTCCCGAAGGTAACAGTTGGACTTGTTCTGCAAATAGTGTGCTCATTTAAGAGCTTGTAAGAAGTAAATGTTCCAGGTTTAAGCAATGGGCTGAGCTTACTGTAACCTTCACGATAAACATATCTTTCTAAATGGCCTTCACACAATGCATGGTCCATGCGCATTTTCGTTGTTTCAGCATACTACTGCACCAAAGAGCACGGCAATTTGATGTTGGTATGTAGTATATTTGAACTGAGCTTTTACCTACACTTGTATATGGCTAATCACCAAGAAAAGCTTTTTGAGGAAATGTGAATTTCATTGGCATGTGAAAAATTTGGAATTTAGAGTATTGTTGTTTTTTAAAATAGAATTGAGTCCTAGAAGCATCATTGCTTTACTTTAAATCACTTTCAGGTAATATAGAGCAGTTAAAAAGGAGTCACACATGCTTTTCATAATGTAGAGGTCTCAATATTGGAATGATAGAAGCACTCCTAGTCCACTAACTGTGAAACGTTATTGAAAATTAAGATGTCTCTAAATGAGCTGTGTCTCACATGAGCACTGACCTTGCTGTTCTACCAAGACACCCAGAAGTCTTTAACAAGTCAGAGAATATAGATAGATAGCTTCTGTTTGGGAAATCATTTTTCAG
>NW_006283544.1:2924945-2925532 GCF_000327345.1 Myotis davidii
ATCCAAAGCAAGAGGTGATAAATGAGGCTAGCCTGGGGGTCCCAAATCCAAATTCTACACTCCTAACTCTTATGCTGTACCACTACTATTTAACTACTGCCCTGGACTCTTCCCTAAGGAGAGATGCACAAACCCACTTGAGCATCAGCTTTCTCACTTGACAGTCAGGAGGCTAACACCTAAGCAACAAGAGGAGGAATTCAGGGCAGGAGACTGAAAAAATTAAAGTTAAATGACGTTGAAATCACAAACTACCTAGAGGTTAGTAGGAATTCAGTCCATGTCCTTCGCCATTTCCCTGTTCTCCAGGTCACATTTGGGAAAGAGAAGTCAAAAAGTAGAACTGACAGTCTGTCATGGTGTCCAGTGTCCTGGCCCCAGTCTACAGTGGCCGTAGAAAGCTGTATATTGTTTCCCTATTCCTAGACCATCCAGTCCTACCCAGCAGCAATACCTGTTTGGCTCTAATGTCACAAACAGATGTGTTTGTTTCAATGAGACAAGCACCATCAAAAGCAGACTTCAGGCTGGCAGCTGTGACTCAATTTACTTTTCAGCTACATTTCACAGTTTGGTCATGTTTAGAA
>NW_006283544.1:2925877-2929410 GCF_000327345.1 Myotis davidii
CAAATAAATAAATAAATGGTTCAATATTTACAACCCTTTTCTAGCCAAAATTCTTGTGGTCATTTCATGCCATTCACATATTTTGGGTTTTAGAAAATATTATGGTTATCTGACAAATGAAGACCTTCCTTATGAAAATTACCCTTATAGGCTTCTAAAACATACTGTGCAATACATCCTTGGGTGTGTAAAACAATTTTACACGTGCTCTTTATCATTTTAAGACAAAGAAAAGAAATAAAGTCTTCCTTCAAGTCCATAAATCATATCTCTCTTGAAATCCAAGCTTAAAGACATGCACATGAAAAAAATTAAAATCAAATTTATCTCTTCAGATAGTGGTGTGGCCTTTATAACTTTACTGTGTTCTTTTTACGTTTTATTCCCTTGCTCTGTTTTCATTTTATCATTTACTGCACCTTTTATTTTGCATCTTTCATTGTTTTTTTATCCTAATTTTGTAGTTTTAGCAAGTTAATGATTTTAAGGGCTCTGAAATTACAACTAAATAAGCAGACATATATGTGCAAACACCCAAGATGATAATTTTTTTTAAAGGCCCATGCTATTTTCCTGGGATTCTAGGTTGGCCTGGCTGGAGTTTGGGATGTATCTATTAAGTAGGGGTGAGAGAATGAGCTGCAAATATAGATAATGGCAAGCCCAGAAAGAACCCTATGTGACATGATTAAGGAATTTGAACATAACATGGTAGATGATGAAAAAAAATCACTGGAAAATATTTTTCTAATGGAAGATTCTTAATTGGAGGCATGATATGATTGGATTTGTGTTTTGTATAGGTAATTGTGACCCTCTTGAGGGTGAATTACTAACATTTTAAATAGAGACTTTATTAATCCAATTTGAAATAACTAAGACTTTAGTTTAAGGCAGCAGTAATGGGGATTGAGTGACACAAGACAAACAATAAAACAAAACAGAGGAGAAATTAACTTACAGTTTGGGGTGGGGTGGGGTGTGGGAGTGAGTTGAGAGTAACTTTGTAGTGTTTCATGAGCACTGTTGTCAGTCCTAAGACCACAAGGAGAAAGTCCAGTGAATATAAGTAATTCCATTTTGAAGGCTTTGAGTTCCAGATGCAACGGATGTCAGAAACACATATTTGGGATTCAAAGAAAAGTCAGGACAGGAGCCAGAGATTTTGAAGAAATTTTGAGGAGAGAGTTAGAGCTGTGGGTTGTGGCCATAAAATCATAAATGGGATTTCCAGAAAGATTTGACAGTTACTCTATGAATTCATAGTTTTAATAATTTCTCTATGTTAAAAACACTGCTTTAGTGTCTTGTAATTTCAAAGAACTTTTTGAAAACCACATATCAATTTTTCCAAGAAAAATATTCTTAATTCACAGAGGTGAAATATTATCTTCCCATTATGAATTATTCAAAGTTAAATGGAAGTCAAAGATAGAGACTTGCAGGGAGCAGGTTTCCTCGGTTGCTGAGTCATGACTGCGACTCTGAGAAATACCTTTATTGTGTTTGATTCTAAGCTTGTGATAATAACTGGTGTCAAAAGATGAGAACATTCTGCACTGGAATTTAAAAAAAATACCTTTGATTAAAAATGAAAGCTCTGTTAACAGAGTTCACCTTAAACTCTCAGCTGACCTTTTAGTAGGAAAGCTGCTGTAAACCTCAAAGGCAGGCTCCATCCATGGGAGGCAGCAGCAAATTCAGTGAGTTTATGGGCTGACCTTTGGTGATTTAATCCAGTACTAGACGGTAGGACAGGTGTTAAGGACTGTGCTTTAAAAATCAACATTAACAATTAGGGACAGCAAATGAATTTCATGATACTATTTAAAAAGTAAGAGATTGATCTAATGCAAATTAATCTCAACATTAACAAATTAAATTTCCTTCAGAATCAGTTTTTAACTCCACATTCTCAGACCAGATGGCTTGTAGACAATAACGCACTTTGGTTTTGGTGACACGATTTTTTCAAGGAATTTGTCTAACCTTAGACACTCTATCTAATTCTTAGAGTCTGGTTAAGAGAAAGACTTTTCTTCACTAAATTAGTGAGTTTTCGTATGCACACAAGTCTTTGTTAAATAAGATAGCATAATTATAATAATAAAAAAAAACAACCTAGAGCTCTATTAGAATCACATTGATTACAGAATAGCGCATTGTTCTGAGTGAACTTTTTGCTAAGGTTCCTCCATTAATGTGACTTCAATATTGCTCAAAAATTATGTATTACACAACAAATTTCCCCTTGCAAACTTTAAAATATCTACCAATGCATTACCAATAAAAAATTATCCACTCATAATAAGAGTCTACCAGCTTGTATTTAGTTTTTGAGTTTATATTTCTATTGTATCTGTTTAATTACATGCCATGTCATCATGAGTTTGGAGTTTAAGTTCTTCTAGCCTTTCGTAGGTAGGCATTTCTTAGACTTTTCATACTGATATGCCTGCCTTGTCTGTTATTATTTCTTTCCTCTCACAAGGTCACTATTGATTTGATTAAAGAGGAAATATAAGCAATGTTAACTTAATACCTGTTTGTGTGTTTAGTTCATTTTCTGGTTTACTGTGGTGACCATTCATACTTTATATCTATCTGAGAGAAAGCAGTGATAACTGGAAATAGTAATTACCCAAATTTTCAGCTTAGCTGTCTGTCACATGCTCACCACTTAATTTAAGCAGGAGGTTAAAAAGCATATTGTAGAAATGTTACTTTACAAATACATAAAAAAACTTAATGTGACTAAATATGGGATATCTTTATCACTGTAGTTGGTGAAATCCAATAGCTATCTCATAGTAGGTCTACCTAAAAGTGTTCAGGGAAAAAAGTACATATTTTCATGTGTGTAAAGTTACTGAATGTGTAGAGAATTAATGTAAAATAAATCACTTATGAGGAAGTATATTTAGTAAACCTTAAATTTGCTACTAGAGAATGTACATACTCATTTTATCTTTAATTTTTTTTATTTTCACAGTATTAATACTCTCCTCTAAATGCTCAACAGAATTCAAAATAATGTGTTTATGTGTGTGTACATAAAGTGTTGAAAAACTATCGTTCATCTGTCAATTCTATGCATATTTGTTACAAATTTTATAGGTGGCAGGAATTCTTCTAGGTACTTTAAATATACCAGTGAATATAAAAGACAAGATCCCTGCCTTTGTGGGGCTTATATTCTAGAGGTCATGGTTGGGGGCAGACAGAAGGACAATAAATAATAAACATAATAAATAAGCAGATTACATCGTATAAAAAGTAGATCTAGGTGAAGAAAGCTTGGAGTGTGGGTAGTGGGACCGTTGAACTTTTAAATAAAGTGGTCAGAACAGGCCTCATGGATAAAATGACAGTTGAGTCAATATTTGAAAGAGATGTGAAGAGCTCAAAGGCATTTTAACAAAACTTATTATTTCTCTTTTGATTTTCTCTGGCTTTGATTTCCAACTTAGTAAATGAGGGAAGAGTGGGTCAGAGGTAATGCAATAAGGCTTTTCATTTTATACAAGTAGGGA
>NW_006283544.1:2929453-2934457 GCF_000327345.1 Myotis davidii
AAGGTATAAGAGCACATTATACTACAGATAAAAATTAGGTTTTTAAAATCTTGTTTCTACCACTTGCTAGCTCTGTGATCTTAGTCATGTTCTTTAAAGTCTAGCAGCTTCAGCTGGATCATATATTAAGGTGGGATGATAATATTTGTCATATATTAAATAAAATTATGCATATTAAGCATATCAGTGCCCATGATAAATTCTTCAAAAAAATTTTTTTTTTTTTTTTGGTTTTAGAGATAGAAGAAGGGAGAGGGAGAAAGAAAGAGAAAAACATTGATGTGGATTGGCAGCCTCCTGTACACACACCAAGTAGGGATTGAACCCACAGCCTGGGCCTGTGCCCTGACTGGGAATTGAACCAGCAACCTTTCCATGCATGAGACAATATCCAACCGACTGAGCCACACCTGCAAGGGCCCAAGATAAATTCTTTATTTAAGGATTCTGTCCTTATTTGAAGTTTAATAGAAATACTTTAATTATTCAATTTGGTAAATAGACTGCAGTTATTACTATTCACTTTCTTCTGTATGAAGGGATATAAATGTCCTCAATACCATAGAATATTTCTGGGTCTAGGTGATTTTTAAAGGTAATAAAATATTTGAAAGTCAATCTTATGCTTTAAACTTCTTTATGGTGACATTTCCTTTACTAATTGATTGGCTTCTATCACCTCTTCCCTCATTCCTAAGGGGCCTAGGAAGGGCAACCATAAAAAATATCGGCCGAGCCAAAACCGGTTTGGCTCAGTGGCTAGAGCGTCGGCCTGCAGACTGAAAGGTCCCAGGTTCGATTCCGGTCGAGGGCATGTACGTGGGTTGCGGGCACATCCCCAGTAGGAGATGTGCAGGAGGCAGCTGATCGATGTATCTCTCTCATCGATGTTTCTAACACTCTGTCTCTCTCCCTTCCTCTCTGTGAAAAATCAATAAAATATATATTTTTTAAAAAACATCGGCCGAATTGGAACACTCCAGCGGTTCTCAACCTGTGGGTCGCGACCCCTTTGGGGATCAAATGACCCTTTCACAGGGGTCGCCTAAATACATACTGCATATCAGATATTTACATTACGATTCATAACAGTAGCAAAATTACAGTTATGAAGTAGTAACGAAAATAATTTTATGGTTGGGGGTCACCACAACATGAGGAACTGTATTAAAGAGTCGCGGCATTAGGAAGGTCTAGAGAAGTGTTACAGAAGTAGTATTGATGATTACGTTGGGACAAGTGGTGGAAACAAGGACTGACCCAGGCACACAGAATACAATGCATAGGTCTATAGGACAGCCTTTTTAAATCAATAAAGGTTCTATCCAGTAGCCTAGGGATGAGTAGTTTTTAAAAAGTATGAGATAATTGTTACCTCAGGGATAGTTTGAGTAGTCAAAACAAAGTACCTTACTTGGAGGCAGGCCAGGAGAGCAGAATTCTTACTCTTGTTTTTCTATTTTCATTTTAATAAGGGTTATGAAGTTTCTCATGAATTCCAGTTGTTACAAAATTGATTAAAAGTTCATTTTAATTCAGACTTCTTTGTAAAACATCACATTTTTTGTTGTTTACTTCTTTGGTTATTTGTGCTCCATTTCTTGTATTTCTGTATATCTCAGTAATAAAGGCCTTTATTCTCCTTGGCAAGAGCTAGGTATCTCATTCATGGAGTGTGTATAGGCAAGTTTATTTCCAGATACCTGCCTTTGATTGGTTTTGGTCCTACTATGACCATATGAGCCAACATTCCCAAAGTTTTTGCCATAGTCTTCACCGGCAAATATGATGGAAGAATAATGGCTTTTGGTAGAAAGTTGAGGCAAAACAGAAAAATTTGTTGCAGACTTGCTTTTTTTGTCTTGTGCTCTGTCTGGCTAGCAAATTCCTGGACAGAGCCTCAACACTAAATTCCTCCACAGTGAATGGACAACCATGGGGCGGGGGGGAAGGGATGGGGCAAAGGGAAGAATAGAAAAAGTTAATAGAAAAGAATAGAGTTAAAAGACACAATGGTGGCATTTTCAGAATGCTAACTAATACCTTGGTATTCATCTTCCAAAATTATGCTGCTTCTCTGATTCTCAAATCAAGAATGTGTGCATTATTGCTATAACCTCATTGAGTATCATTGCCAGTACCATACTAGAGTCACAATTTTTGAGATGAAAAAAACAAAACAAGACAAATGAACTTTAATGGTGCATCAAAAGTCCTATGTCTTTATGGCTGATGTAATGTGTGCACAGTTTTCCTCTGTGTCTGATAGCAGTGTCTGTCTGTGTTTTGCATTCAGATCTTGCTATCCACACAAACATCATGCAGCCAAAGAGTAAGTTGGGATCATAGTACTGGTGTAGGGTTGTCTCATTGGACATAATTTACCACTGGCCAGCCTCCAAATTCCCACACAGAATGTTGGGAATAGAAATAGTGTATAGCTTTTGGAAATTTAACATAAGTTATCTATAATAACTCACTGCATTTTTTTTAAATAAAAAAATCCTATGTCTTTGAAATGCTAATATGGCTACACCCTTTATTAAGTGAGAGTGGGTCAAATACAGGCAAGAGGGTGGTGTGGTGAGGTTTAAAAATGTGGAATTACTTGCTGAATTCTTTGAGTTTTGACTTCATTCTTGGGACTACTTTATGTTATATAGGTAGCGATTCCAGAAATGATGTCCCATTATTGTATCTTTAGACATCCTCATGGGCACAATAGCTCTAGATAGAGGAGGTGCTATAGATATTCGGGGTCTTTGAGGCTACTTTACTTTACTGGTTTGTTATGTGATATCCTTGCCTCATCCATTTTGCCTCTAATCACGTTTCCCATTTCTGTTGTGTGCTTCGCCCATAACCCCAGTTTTATATCATAACACTTGCTGTATCAGCACCCGTTCTCTTTCCAGTGCTCAGTTTTAAACAGCCTCATTATGAAAAATATAGTACTTAAAAACATGGCCAAAAATGTATATTACTTTAGCACAAGATAAAGAGATTCTTGAGAAATGCAATGACTGCTGAACTAACTTTATCCTAAGGGGCATTTCACTATTTTAATTGATTTTTTTCCTGCCCATTTTATTAAAAGAGTCCTTGGAGAAGGTAAATGGTAGATTGCTTCTGGAAACAAAGGAACACTTAACTTATTTGTTATTACTACCAATATGTCCATACTTTCGTGAAGTTAAACATTTTCACATCATTTTAAAATAGCTTATAATGATGAACAAAATGATGAGGACCAGTTACCTCTAATTCTAGCAAGGAGCTACTTGATTTTAAATATCAAGTGCTAGTTGGGAAAATTAACGTTAAGTTTTACTGATCTATGGCAGCTTTGTGCCAAGAATAGGCATTAAAATTTATTGTATCTAATGCAATTACTATTAAACTATTTTCTTATTTTAGATTCTGAAGGCCATACCTAGACAAAATAGCATGGCACTATATAAAGGTCTTCAGATGGGGTCTCTCAGTGTTTTAAATTACACAAACATAGAGGACTGAATAGTCTTATAAATCTCAGCTCAAAGGCTTATAAAGCCCACAGGCTCTGTTGCCAAATTCCAGCACTGGTGTGGGCTCTGGGTTGTAATGTTCATACAAATTCAGATCTAGTTAAGTTTAATCACTCAGCCCTTCCTGAAATTTGGCTATTGTAAAAAAAAAAAAAAGTCATGATGTTACATGATAAGTTTGGAAATCATAGTTTTAGTTTATTAACATTGCTGTTTTCCAGTATTCCACTTTAAGTGATGGAATGTACAAAATAGGTTTATGGACATTTTCAAATAAGATTCAGTTTACACTTGTTTTCTTCTCATATGTAGAAGGTAAACCTTGGGTCTTTGGCATCTAAACTCGGGGAGGCAAAGTACAATGTGTGAAAGTATGAAGTCTTCACGTGCCTCTCAAAGTAATGCAGCTCTGTGTTTGGGTGAAAGTAATCCACATGCAGTAACCATCTAGCCCAGAATTTAGCGTCTCCAGGGCCCTTGGTACAAGCACCTCTCAGTTGAGCCCCTCCAATCTTTCTGGCCCAAAGGATGCAAATGGATCTAATGGTCTGGGATTCTTTTACATCAATGTTGGCTCTTCCCGAGAAAATATTTTATCTGCTTGTATGTAGCCTTCAAGAGCGTATCCTCAATTAGTCCTAAGGAAGGAACATTCTGAAGAGGGGACAACTCTATTAATTTATTTTTGAAGCCACATTGAATTCACTGTCTCAAAAAAAATCAGATTGTTTTTCTCAATTGTCCTCTCTCAATAAATAAACAAATAAAGAAAGAAATAAAAGCCAAAAAAATAAAAATTTGAAAACATTCATTTCTTCCCTCTTTAGGAGGTATTTATGTATAAAAACTAACTCACCCAATGTTACCTTTCTTTTTTAATTTAATCAAATACAATTAAAATGAGAATAGCCCTGACTGGATTGCTCAATGGGTTAGAGCACTGTCTCCTACCAAAAGGTTTTGAGTTCGATTCCTGATCAAGGCACATACCTAGGCTTTATTTGGATCTCTGGTCCTGGCATGTACAGGAGACAACTGATTGATGTTTCTCGCTCACGTCGATATTTTTCTCTCTTTCTCTCTCCCTTCTTTTGTCTCTAAAAATCAATAAAAACATATTCTGAGGTCAGGATAAAAAATAAATAAGAAATAAATGGGAGAACAAACTGAATCAATCGAACCCAACAGGTTGGATTCCATGCTTTCTCTACTATTTTTGTATTTAATTAGTGGAAAGTAATTTGAGAACCTAAGTTAATCACGATCTATCATTTGAACATAACATAAAAAAAATAGCTAGTTCTTAATCTTGATTTTAAATATCATTTGTTATTTGGCAAAACTGAACATAAATTTTATTCATCTACCACTGCTTTTTGATGATTGGATATCAAACTTATTTTTTATCAGAAATTACTATTAAAACATTTTCTTAGTTTAACTTCCCCCCCTATTTCCCACATTAAAGAAATATAGC